>NC_041384.1:486888012-486940050 GCF_002162155.2 Triticum dicoccoides | reverse complement strand
GATAGCGATGACCGTGAACGTGAGGGGGAGGAGATAGCAATGTCGTGGGAGGCGCAATATTTATAGCGAGCAATGGCACACCTACATAAGATATGGACTGAGCTGCACTGACATAACTGCAGGTCCAGTTGCGTCACTGACATGTGGGTCAGACCCCTGTTGGGCCCATATGCCAGTGACCCAATGCACCTGCAGTTAAGTAACAGCTACGTGGGCATATTTGTTGGAGTAAATTACGGGGGAGCGAAGGGGTGGAAATATTGCTGGTCACAACGGATTGGACGAGCGTGGGGGAGGAGAGTCATGCATGCAGATTTTTTTCACACGGGCTTCCTGCATGTATGGGGAACAGTGCATAATAAGTCATCTTGCATGCCGGGCTAGGTATAGTCTCAAGTCATTAAAAACATACACACCCACACATGTTCATATTTCAAGGTGCACTAAATTATTGCATGCGATGATTAAGGCTGGCCATAATGGTGGTATCTTAGCTGGTATCATGCACACGGGAATAGCAAACATGCTGATGTGGCAAAGAAGTAAAGAAGAGAGGGGGGTTAGAGTAACTAGTGTTCATGCATGCATTGGTAAACACATTTTTTTGTGAAGAACGACAGCACTAGTTGAGTACTTTTGCAGAGTTCAAAAACTATTCCACCGCCTCTACTATCTTGCTAAGAGTAGGTGAAATTTTTGAATCGACCCCTTTAAACTAGAATGGAGGTTGTGGTACTCTAATAGCTAACCTTGTTGTGATGACAAGATAGGACATGGCACGCACCTAGACGGAGGAACTAGTCTGCATTGTGCATTTAAGTTTTGTCTGAAGTCAATGTACCTCTACTTTTACCAGACTTATAGAAAAATGTGTCAACATTCACAATGTCAAATCAATATTTTTACACTCATTATAAAAGGTAGCTCTTATACTCATTATAATAAGTATTGTAGATATTGATATTTTTAGTATAAATTTGGTCGTGGGATTTCATTGATGCCTGTCAAAGCGTGGAGGAAGCGGAGCTTAGGGCTTGCATTGCCGGTCTCTACATAGGTATTTCTCTTCGTAATCCTGTAATTTTAGATACTGATTGCTCTTTTGTGGTAGCATCTCTTGCATCGGGGGACTATGACAGGTCTGCTATGCGTGACCTAAAGATGAAAGCGTTGAGCATCTCGAAGTTGATCAACAATCTTCAATTGTCAAATATTAGCCGTTCGGACAATAAGGTGGCACACTTAATCGCTAAGTATAGCTTTGACAATAGATTAGATGGTATTCTTGTAAATAACATACCGCCCTGTGTGGTGAATATTGTATCGAATGAGTGTACTCGTGTGGCTGGTTCATTAATATAAGGTGGTGTTCAAAAAAAGTATAAATTTGGTCAAACACTTTGCAAATGGTTGACTGGAGTAAAAAGGACCAGAGGGAGTATCATGCATGCAGAGTAGGCAAAAAAATTGCTTGTCTAAAAAAAGGCAAAAAAATTGCTCATTTATAGCCGGTCGAAGTCTCAAAGGGTGCGACCGCGCGAGGGAGGCGAAGGTCGTGTGAGGCACGACGTTTGACGGAATTAAGTGAAGTTACATCCACGCGCCGGCATGGCGTGTGAACACGCAGAAGCTATACCGTCAGGCCTATGATATGGGTCTAGTAGACATGACATCTAGTGGGTCTCGCATAGTTCTCGAGAACTCTTTGGGGGCTTGCAGCCGTTTATCCATCGGGCAAGCCAGCAACCCCACGCCGTTCGCATGCCCTACTCGTCCCCATCTTCTACCTTACAACAGTCTGCTCCCAGTCGTCCCGTCCTTTCACATTAGTTCGCTCCCAGTTTTTTTTGCGGGTACAACAGTTCAACTTCTCCTAACCCTCCTTCAAAATCCATGGCCTCCCAAATCTCCATGGTCGCCGCTGAGTACCAGGTTAGAGCCATCACCGGCGATCAGTTCATCGTCATCTACACACGTGGATTCGAGACGGTGAAAGCATGGCTTGCTCGCTTCCTACGCATGTTCAACAGTTCAACGGATGAGTGGGTCGCTGGGCTAGATGTTGAGTACACCACAGTCCTGGGATGAGAGAAGGATCTAAAGGACGAAGAAAGGAAGAAGCCCGCCGTGATCCAGGTTTGCGTACATAATTTTTGCTTGGTCTACCACATATGCCATGCCGGCGTTGAGTGCTAGGATTTTAAGAACTTCCTCAAGGACAAAAGAGTGAAATTCGTTACTGTAGGCTTTAAGAATGACAGGGATGTCCTGCGTCGGATAGGTCTCGTTGTAGGCCAGCCCTTCGATCTCCAGAAGGCAAGCCTGGTGTCCTCCTCTCAACCTTCAATGCTGACCCTGGCAGCAGCCATGATTGATCCTTCGTACGCTAAACTGAAGAAACCTCATCTCGAGTTTCATCATGCATGGGAGTCGAAGACATTAGATGAAGATCACATCCTGTACGCAGCAATGGATGCCTACCTTTGTTTAAATATCTACAAGGGTTGGATGAAGAAGTAGAGCCCAGTGTCCGGTTCAAGCAAAGAATCGTCGGCGAAGAGGAAGTGGAAGAGGGACGAGGACGAAGTCGAGGACGTGGACTCGGACTCCGAGTAAGTGGCAATGCCGTCGCTCATGCTGGTTCTACTGCAGTGTCAAGCGGACTAGTTGCTTAGTTTATTTTCAAGGGTGTGTTGTGCTGAGGCCCCAACAGAACTATGTTTATGTTCTTTCTCGTTATTTGAACTCTTTAGTATGTACAATAGTACTAGTACTATGGCTTACTATTGTTCTTCTTGCAGTTGGTACTACTGCTCGTATCTTCGTGTTCCTACTCTACTTAATATGTTCATACTAGTAGTATAATTTGGGTCAGTCGATTTGTGAAAGAAGTTCGACGGAGTGAAGGAAGAAGACGGCATAAGAGGTGGAAGAAGCCCTTCAAGCCATCCATGTTGCATCAAACGGCTCACATGAGTCGACTGACCCAAATTGCTCCTTCAGATTGCAGGATCCATGTGGCATTCAAGGTCTCGAAGGTAGATTCTGCATCCGCACCTGGTTTGTGGGCTCAACGCGCACGCGATCAGCTTCCGCCGCGACAGGCACCATGCGCGCCTCCTCCGCACGGGCGGAGACGACAATGACACGCTAGTTCCTCCTCGCCGGTGTGTTGGAGCACGCGCTCCTCCTCCTCTTCGTACGCTGCGTGCATAGACATGGCTCCACCAGCTGCTCGCGTGCTTGGCAGCGCGGCGGCATCGCGAGGAGGGACTGCAGACGACGTGAGTGGGCGAGCCTTCAGCTTCATGGCACAGGGATGGCGGCGACACGGCGGTGATGGGCGAGAAATTGTTGGCCGTAGCAGGCGGGCGCTGGCATGCGCAACGGCGGCGGCATATTGATGACTGTGCTTGTGGGATCTTACTTTAGTTTTATATATAATATGGTTGGTCAAACTTAAAAGAAAACCATACTAGTACACGTAAACATTAGACTTAGGCAGCACTTTTATTAGTTAGTACCACAGCCACGATACGGAATCCTGTGCAAGCGCGTGAACCGCGGCCGCGCGGTCGATCGAACGGTGCTTCACTGTTTCGCGCTCGAAGGACATCCACCAAACCTTTTTGTGTGTGTGAAAACAATCCTCGAATATTACTCAACTTTTTTTTCCTGTGAAAGTTCTTGACGCTGCAATATTTCCATATATTTGAATTTAGCTCCAGTTCGTGTTTATTTGGATTTGGACGTTTTAGGTGCGCCCTAGTTTTTTAATACTGATTTTGTGTGTGTGACTAAGAGAGAACATGTGTATGTGTCCATATGTGTGTTGTGGCGGAAGGGCGATGTGGAGACGGTGTGCGTGTGATACAGACATAGAGAGGTGTGAATGTGCAAATGATCATGCATGAGTGAGACATAGACAGATGCCGATACGTTGTGTATACATGAGAGAACGGTCTTCTAGTTTACTTGTGTGTGTGTGTGTGTGAGAGAGAGAGAGGGAGAGAGAGAGAGAGGAGCATCCGTAACACAACAACCATCTCTCTCGATTCGTCTGTCCCTCGCACGGTCGCATGCAACACATGCATCAACGCGCACATTTTGACACCCTCACCCGTCCCCTGCCCACCACAAGGCCCGCACAATCTCTTCGTGAATACCCATTTCTCTCCTTAGGTTTGTTTTCTCTCAATATCTGACACACACACACACAGAGAGACACACGCAACACAACACACACACACACACACACACTCCTCCGAGCACACAATTCATCCCCATCCAAGGTTATACGGCGACCACTCTCGCTTGTGCTTCTTTGCACCCCAACATGCACAACACCTCAATCTTCAAAGAGGGCATCGAGCAGATCGAAGATGGCGACCACACCACGCTAGAGAATGCGGGGTCATTTGGAAGTAGGGTGATGTGACAACGACTGACTGACTCCTCCCCCACCCTCTCTCTCTCTCTCTCTCTTGCACAAAATTACCAATCCCTCTCTCCCCCGCACAAAATTGTCAATCCCTCAACCCATGAGATCCTTCCCCTCTCGTCCATGTTTTTCCAGCTCTCTCATCAAACATGTTGTCTCTTCTCCTTCCATGTATACAGAATCCAGATGCACATGCATCTCATGTATATTACATGTATCCATCTTTCTCACAGACCTAACTTCTTCCTCTCTGTTTCTATCTCTCTATCTCTCTCTCTTTCTCTGTCTCGTTAGGTTTGTCTCCTACTCTCTCGTCCACCTACATACAATCTTTCCTGCCCTATCTGCTCCATCTTCAAAAGCTCTCTCTGCACGTTTCATTCACACATTGGGATATGTCAAAATGTTGCTTCTATAATGGCTGATGTAGAGTTATGGTTGTTTTTGTTGCATCCTACAAAGTAGTAACTATGAAATGCATTTATATTCTCATTTGACTGGGATTATGTGAGTTTGAGCATGTTGTGAAGTACTATAGACCTTGTATACATCTTGGGATTCGACAATGATTGTAACTATTAAATTTTATAGACCATTACATTTGAAGTCAATAGCCTAATATATTTATTTCACAATTTCAACAAAAGATTAGTTCACTACAAACTAAGAAAACAAATGTGTACTCCCTCCGTTTTTATTCAAGTCCGCGTATTAGCATTGGTCAAAGTCAAGTTTTGTAAACTCTCAGAAAGCTTATAACAAAAAATATTAACATATACAATAACAAATAAATACTATTAGATGCATTATTGCATGTACTTTCACATCATACATATTTGTTATGGTAAATGTTTATATTTTTCTATAAACTTGGTCAAACTTTAGGAAGTTTGACTTCAGTCAATCCTAATAAGCAGAGTTTACTACTACTACTCGCTAGTTGCTTAGCCGAATCACTCAACACGCCACACGGGTAGTCCAGTGTCACAAAATTTTGAGGCCGGCGGGAAAATCTCCCGCGACCCTGATTCGAGCAGTGGGAAGTTACCATCATAGCCTTCGGAACAGGCCTACGGATGACGCTTGGTAGGGGGCTGTTTTCGTAACTTCAGGTTCACCCTACCCAGCCAACCCCACCCCGGCACCCAGAGTAGTACACTTGAATACTCCCCATTTTCTATCCCCGCCGCAAAATATACTTCTCCACAGCACCGCAGCCTTCGTGCTCCTCCCCTTTACATCGACGCACTCGTCCACCGCAATGCATCTACCTCATCGACGACCTCGTACGCCGCACTGGAGCCTGTCCATCGTCATCGTCGTACACGGAGCCTCTTCCCCGGCATCGTCTTCCACGGTCTCGGATCTGCTTCCCGGAAGCCGATGCCAAGCGCAAAAGTACCACCGTCGTGGACAATGAACTGACTCCCGTTGCCGACCATGACTCACAAAGGCCGCCGCGACCATCGTTATCCTCCTCGATTGGTAATGTGTGTATTGAATCACTTAGCAGTACATGTGCAGTTCCAATTTTGTTCATACCTACCCTTCAAATTTCCTGGGTGCTATTGTTCCCGTAAAAGTAATTGGTTATAGCCTCCATTGTCCAACAGAATATCAGCTTGTAATTGTGTGTCGCTCCGGTATCGCGTTGTGCTTGGGTAGGTTTTTCATCTGCAACCAGTAGTGTGGCAAATGATGGAAAGGTTTTTAGAACTAGCAAGATGCCCATGTGTTGCACGCATCAAGATGCATTTGTATGAGTAGTTTATCTTGTGGGAGAAAAATATGAACGAGGGAAGGCCTTATTTGCAAATCTAGAGAGGGGTATGGGTATCTTTTTGCAAAATTCCCATTTGTTTCCTTCCTATCTGTCAGATATAAATCGGACGACCTATATTGCAAGAAAAAAGTATAGAGAAAAAAAGTAGACAGTAAAGGAAGTAGAGATAAATATTAAATATTAAATGTAAAATAAATATAACAGTAGAGAAGAGAGTAGAGATAGCATATTGAGATTTTTAAAGCGCGCGTGTTGCGATTCTGTTGGAGATGCTCTAACATGGCAGACGAGTGCTTTAATGTTGCCCACAAGATGCGCGAGTATTACTAGTAGTATATTTTTCTTGCCATGTTGAGATTTTAAAACCACGAGTGCGAACACGCAGAGGAGCAATGAAGACCAAACACGGTATATTCGGGACATCTTCAAGGAGCGTGGCAAGTTAAAGAGGAGCTGCACCAAACCTGTAAAACGAGCTTTGGTAAGTAACACCCTTTCAATTACTTTCGTGTAGCCTCGTGTTCTTCGATGTGTATATGTTATAGTTTCTGTTTCTCTTAAGCGTGGAGTTCTTCGATGTGTAATAAGAAGAGTCTTAATCGTCCTAATGCTTTCGTTTTTAGCTTGATGTAGGAAGTGGGTGTTCTCACCTTGTAGTCTGTTTTTATTTTTTTCCTTTTGAATTCACTTCTCCAAGTTCTGTTTATCTAGCTTCTACTAAATGGATCTAGGTTGCTCTGAGTATTGATCTAAAAAATAAGTAATTTCATGTCAGGATGCAGTTCCTGCGAGGAGGGAAGTATGGTCAACCTCGAGATCATGTTTCCAAAATGAGGCTGGATTACACACAAGGTGCCAGTTCCCTAATGATGCTGGATTAGACACAAGGTGCAAATTCCCAGATGATGCTGGATTACACACAAGCCAGGTGGAGTCGTCAGCTGTTCGTGTCCTTGTGGCATTAGTAAAGGCTGAAAGAAAGCGTGCAGCAGCCCTTGAGAATGTAGCTGAGTTCCCGAAGAAGCAAAAAGAGCAATCAGATGCTCTCTTCACCCAAGCCAAAGAAGAGATGGAAGAAGCCAGAAATAAGCTAGTAGAGGCAGAGCAGGCTAGGCGTCTCCTGCTATCTAAAACTGTTGTCAATACAAAATTTCCTTCATAATAGCTAGGTTCAAATGTTTATCCAGTCAGCATGCCTGTTGTGATGTCCGTGCATCTACTGATGTGGCACAAAATGTTTTTTTTGGGTCATGTAATAACATCAATTACTTTCCAAACAATAACAGACGAAGCATTGGACATGGTATAGTTCACGTGCAAGCCCAACATTCCAAGTTCAACTTCCACATCAAACTCATGTTCACAGATATCTGCACATTCATACATAATGTCCACAACCATGATTCACTTTAAAGACAAAAAATGTGAGAAGAGTTATAAATAAAGAAAATCCTCTACTAGTTCCTGCTACCAGTGCGAGCACAACAAGTCAAGACCATGCGTAAATTAATTATATTTTAGTCATTTTTTGTGTTCTAAAATGCCCGCCGGCTTGCGGAAGGACGTGTAGCCGGCACACGCACGGATTCAATGAAGGCAGGCGAGGCAGTCTTAAGCTGGTTGCATGCGGCGAGGAGGCGTGCTCAGCCGGGCCTGCAGCGAGTGCGGCCCTCTTGGCCGGCGCGCCGGTTCAATGCCTGCGCTATGAGAGGTCGTGTATGTGTCAGAGCAATCACTCCCTCCAGTCCTTTTTTGTTTGGGTATAATAAAATCTCGTTTTCCATTCACATTTTACAAGTAAAATTCGTGGACAAACTTTGACCCAAAGTACGATGGGGACTAGTAAACCAGAATGGAGGTAGTAGTTTTTTTAATCAAAGAAGGGTTTCCCCTTCCAATTTTCATTACTGAAAACCAGCATCTAAATCTAAACCATAGTATTTTCCCTAGAACTACCAGGTTCAACATCTCGCAACATAAACCCATACAACCTCCATCGCAAAAAAAACCATACAACCATACGCCAAGGAGGTACATAGTACTATGAATTCCATTTTCGCTCCATACCAATCGTTCTAAAAACTACTTACTACTTATAACGCGCCATTGAAAATCGGAACTCTTAACCCCACTAAAAAACGATATTTTAAATGTGGCAACTCGATCTGTGGCAACTGGCGAGCCACTGCGCTCGAAGTCGTTCACCTGTGGTCCCGACCATCAACTCCTATGGATCAAATTATCACGCGAGCTGACTATTCCTACAAAGGTGCTCCACCACGTACCCGGTACCCGCGAATGCAGCAATCATGCACCTAGGGTTTTAGGGTTTATTTGTTAACATCTCCTTTACGTAACACTCATGTGTGCGAGACAGCGAGAGGCCGACTGCATGCGTGCGCCTCTTCTCTTCGTATATGTACTCCACCATTTGTCTGGTGTCCAAAAAATTATAATAACTACTAGTAATCTGCCAATGCGTTGCCACACAATCAAAGTAGATTAATACATATTCACCGATTTGATAGAAAAAAGTCTAGTTTTGAAATATGTATATCACTAAAAATATGTTATGTTTCACTCAAAATATATTCCTTTGGCGGTTTTGATGAGATAAGGGAGGAATGTTGTTGGTTTCAAGATTCGAGAAGTGGTATATGTCTAATTTCTACTCTTACTAGCAAGATGCTCGTGCGTTGCACGGAACATCAAGATCTTGTGGGAGAAAAGGATGAACGAGGGAAGGCCTTATCTGCAAATGTGGTGAAGAGTGCGGGTAAATTGCCATATTTTCCTTCCTATCCGTCAGATATAAATCGGACGACCTACATTGCAGGAAGGCAGGCCCACCATCATCACCAACTCTATTTTTTATCCCTACTCTTATAAAAAGCATTGTCGGTGATGATCGTGTGCCTACCATCCTACAATATAGGCCGTCCGAACTATATCTGACGGATAGGAAGGAAACTATGGCAATTTTGCAAAAAGATACCCACATCCCTCTCCACATTTGCAAATAGGGCCTTCCCTCGTTCATCCTTTTCCCCTACAAGATAAACTACTCATACAAATGCATCTTGATGTTCCGTGCAACACATGGGCATCTTGATAGTTGTTGCAAAAAGCCCATGTGTGTGAGACATAGAGGGAGAGTGGAGGAGGACGGAGTGCATGTGTGACAAAGACACAAGGAGTGTGTGTGCGATAGGTATCAGCTTAAAATGAAGCGATAGTGTGTGTGTGCATGATCGAGAGGGCGTGTCTCAAGAAGGGAAGAAAAATCTACATAGATACAAGGAGCGGGAGAGAGACATGTATGCGATGGTGGAAGCACGAGTGTGCAGGTGTATAAACCTATCTAGAGGCTAGCTAGTCGATAAATGTTTGTGAGAGAAATACGAGTCGGGGTGCGAAAGCGAGAGTTTTGTGTGTGTGAGAGAGAGAGACGGTAGTCGGGAAGGGGAGTGGAAGCAGGAGTTGTGTGTGTGTGTCTGAGAGAGAGAGAGGAGACGATAGTCGGGGTTGTCTGATCGGTAAACAAATGAATAATGTCAGTCTGGGATGGAGACGAAAAGGAGACCGCAACAAATGTTGTGTCTACAGGAGAGAGAGAGAGTAATTTTAGTGGTATGAGCATATGTAGAGACATATAGGGTGTGTGAGAGAATCCCATAGAGAGAAAGACAAAGTGAAAGACGAGTGGAAACTGTGTGTGTGGCGGTGAAAAAGAAAGCTTAGGTACCGAGTGATACCAGAGAACAGTAGAGACGTGAGAGATAATGAAAACCGTGTAATGTATAATGATAGGGAGAGTGTGACACTTCTCAAGGGAGACGTCGAGAGACCATGTTTGCGAGGATAGGAGAAACATGAAGTGAGCGTGCGGGTGAGCTGGAGAAAAGAGAGTGATAGCTACCTGAAGGAGCATGCATGCGAGAGAGATGGGCGTGAAAGGAGTGAACAAAAAAGGGATTCAAATAAATTCGAGATGATGATACATGTAATCCATACTCGAACAAAAATTGATCTATCAAACATGCATACTCATATGAATTCACGCAAATCTATGTTATTTAATATGTAGATATTACTGATCCATACATTTGATTAGAACATAATTTGGTTAAATTTTTTCGAATTCAACCTTAAGATTTCGAGATCATTGTATTTGTAAATCATATTATACATATAAAGGAGCATAATTCTTTGTTGTGCTTTTGAAATTATATATAAAAAATGATGTATACAGAATGTAATTCCAATTGAAAATGGATCCCGCCCGAAAAAAATAGAATACAAATGGGATTCGAATTGAGTTGGCACGGTAAACGTGCACTGTGCAAAATTTCAACAAAGTGGGGAAAGTCGCAGTAACCGCCCGAAACCAAAATATGTGAGTTGGAAATCACTACTCCCTATCCCTGCCACGCAAAGCCTATCTGCTGGATTTCTATAGGTTTCGATAGGGGTAGGTTTGTAATTTCACCCAAACATGACGTAACCGCCTCTCACCCGAATTCATACACGGTGGGCGCCAAAACACAGTGTGTTCTCGGCCGAAATCGACTCCCTCCCCGATTCATATTCATACACGGTGGGCGCCAAAAACAAACTCTTGTCGGCAAATATTCGGTGTATGCGAGATTACCGTCCTATCCCCAACCGACTAATGTTGATGTGATGTAGTAGAAATTTGAAACGGGGGCTAAGTTTGTAAATTTCCTCGCATTTGAGACAAGGGCGCCCTGAATACATGGTTCCCCCTTCCTCTCTACCTCCCTTTTCCCCATTCGTACTCCATGGGCGCCAAAACACCCTCTCCACCCCACCCTCCTTCGTCCGTCGCCGTCCGCCACCCCATCCACCGCCGTCCTCCTCCACCATGCCGGAGCTGATACCCCGACGCCGCCGTCCATTACAAGAGATCGACCTCTCTCATCCACGGCTTCGGACCGGGATCCTTGCATCCCGTCCTCTCGCTTCATCCCCGCCGTTGTCCACCTTGCCGGCGCCGCTCCTACGACCGTCTCGTCCATCGTGCCTCGCCGCCACCGTCTACCCTCCTAGATCTGCTTCCACGCCGCCGACAGCCATCGCTACCGCATCATCGTCAAATTCTCAGCAGATGCGTACACGGCGCCACACCAGAGGCGGTACTCTTCCATATCTGCTCAACTTATTTATCGCAGCAAGAAAATAGATCGCCACTGCTTTACTCTGATTTCTTGTCTTGGTTGCGAAGTTGCCTTTGTCCGGTTTGCACCTTCAGATCCGCCATGGCACGCTCAACACTATACTCCCAATGCTTATGGTTTTCCCCTTTTATATTCCACACTAATTAAATCACAGTAGACTAAATTTCAAAATTGGTTCAGTCGATTTTTCAGAGCTCGCCGGAGTTCGCCGGTGCGATTGAAGGGGCTCGGGTGGCTGTGGGGCCTCGCCGAACGAAGAAAACTCGACGCGGGTGGGGTTCGGGGCGGGGGTGGGGGTGGGGGTGGCGGAGGAACACAGACGGTGGGGGCCGGTGGTCCGGCCGGAGGCCCGTGCGGTGTTCTGTATGGGAAGAATCAGAGACGAGGAAGAAGAAGGGTTAGGAGACATAGGATCTTCACCCAACCACCTGAAATGGTCGAGAGACAGCTGGGAGTTGCATTCTTAATGCGCTCTGGTTCATCATGTGTGGGCACTGCGCAACCGACATTTTATTATCCAAAATCTACTTGCTCTTCTTTACCATGTTCCTCTTCCGTTCTTCTTTAATATGTACTCTCCCCGTTCCTAAATACAAGTCTTTGTACAGATTCCACCATGGACTACATATGGAGCAAAATGAGTGAATCTACACTCTAAAATGTATCTGGATACATCTGCATGTGATCCATAGTGGAAATCTCTACCAAGACTTATATTTTGGAACGGAGGGAGTATGATAGTAGTATAGTATGTTCCTTGTACTGAAGATGAGCAGGGACATTTGCAGTGTAGATGTCTACACGGTCGGTTGTGATGGACACTTTCAGCCTCTTTGATTCGTAGGATCTTGTAAACATAGGAATAGGATTTGTAGTGGCCTGCCCACTTGAATCCTATAAGAATAGCAAGGAAATGCGGGGAGCTGTGTCGCCTTTGAGAGTTACACTTATATTAATAGTACCGCACCTTCAATTGAAGAGAGCTGGTATCCGAAGCCTTTCTACCGTACCGGCAATACTAGCACATATATTCCAGAAAGTTCCACTTTGCTGATTTTACTCTAATGCTTAAGGTTTTCTCGTTATATCTACAGTATGATATGTGTAGCTGCTTTGTGTCGCACTAGTAGTAGTCCACTCTTGAAGCTAAACACTGCAATGACTTACAAAATTGGCACCAAGTCATTGAGTGCCATTCTGGATGAAATGAAACTCATACGCTCCCCACCTGTTGATTCTTATTCAGAATATGATCCTAATGACTATTCTAACCTCGAGGAGTCAAAGCCAGATGGCCTGTCCTGTTCACCCATCAAGGTGCATGTTCTAATTTGGCAATGTTTTATTGATTGCGGGTATCTTGCATATGTTGTCTTGCATTTCTTCTACTTTGTTGCACCGCCATCTGCTAAGTTTACTCATCATATATGTCGAGATGCCATGCCCATCCATTATCAATACATATTCCATCTGTCATCATACCATGTTTTTTCACTCAAATGTTGTTCTTGTGCATCAGACATCAAAAAGGAAGAGGGTGATTGCCGAACCTGAAGGAGCACCAGCAAAGTCCTTGAAAAACGTGGTGGTGTCGGAGAAATCAGACAACACCCCACTTATATTGGCTGTACAACCAGTGACACAAAACGTAGGACCGACTCCAGCAGACTGTACCCACACTTCATTGGCCACACCACTAGCCCCACCACACAGGACCTGCACTCCAGCAAAAGGTATACCGATTTCATTTGCCATAGCACCAGTTGTACCACAGAAAAATCCCACTCCAGCAAAAAGTACAGCAAGTCCACCGGCCGAAGACCTATCCCAACTGCAGAGACGGCCAATTCCTGCATATTCGAACCCCATTCCATTTATTCCCAGTTTAAAAGACAATGCTTTCAATGTTGTTAGGGACTACGTGCATATATTCCCATCATGGGAAGATTATTGTGAAGACAAACACCATTTTCACATCTTCCTGTCCAACTTACGTGTAAGTGCTATTATTCATGGTTATTATTTTCCTGTTTTCTGCTGATTGAACACATCAATGATTTACATTACATTGTTGTAACTAGGCAGGGTCAATCTGGATAGGCATGACGAACAAAGCTTGCTTGTGCTTTTCAAGGAAGCATTGCAGCAGTATCAGTGTTACCTAAGGAAATCACACTTTGATGGCAAGTCTATAAACGAATTTCCGGTGAAGTCTCCTCTCCTAAATTTAGAAGACATTGAATGGAAAAACCTTGTTATGCACTGGTCTCGTCCCCAGGATGAGGTACTGTCTATGAAATCACATGACAATTTGAACTTCTACTTTTCCGCATGTGCCTTACGAATCTTTTTTGCGAGAAATCTGCTCGAAGAAGAATTCCGGTTTGACAAGAATGACAGGATATCGCAAATATGTTGCCCGCTGCTTTGCTCTTGTTAGTACATGTTGTCTTGTATCACTGTACTTGCACACATACCTGGTTCATTATGTGACAGCAGTATGCATGATAGCTTGCTTATCAATTGTTCGCTCCAAATTATCTGATATGTATGAATGGTTACATTATGTAGAATATATCCAATGCCAATGTTTTTTTAGCTCTGCATTGTTCTTGTAAGTACATGCTGTCCTTTATCAGTGCTCTTGGCTGTACCTTTTGCGTGTATCGCTGCACTTACATTTATAGCTACTTGGTTATGTAGCATCACTCTTCATCTTATCTTAAATATTCTCCATTTTTTCGTATATTATCACATCTATATTTACTCTTAACAAAATGTAGAATAAAGGCAATGCTTTTGAAGAAGATTCTATGGTAAACTTCTTGAATTGCCCCCCCCCCCCATCAGCATGGACAAGGCCTTTATAGAGCATGTCTTCACCAATAATGTAAGTTTGTCCATCTCAAGCCTTCAAACTTTGTTGTATATATTTGGTTAGGCATGACTACAACAGCTGTTTATTTTTGGTGTTTGCATCAAATTGCTTGTTTAAAGTTTATTATGTAGTTCATAAACAAAAGTTTGTCCTTTCTCAGTTTAAGTTTTCAGTTGTACAACCAAGTTCCTTCTTCATACCATGTAAATTAAACTATACAGAGCAAGTGATCTTCTTTTGCACTGCATGTATGCTTCTGTTCTTCATCCGTAATCCAGTGGTGTGGTGAACCTACCCACTACAGCATAATGTCATATTCTGCAATGTCTTAACTATGAACAATGTCATATCATTCTACTATTATTTAAACCGTCCCTTTATTTGCCAATCTGAAATGGTATAAATTGACAGCACACTAACCATTGATACTTATGAGTTCTTGCTCTGTAATCCAGTGGTGTCGTGAAGCTGCCAACTCCTTCACAATGTCATTTCCTGCCATGTCTTGACCTGAACAATACCATATTGTGTTAATTAATGCAATTTTAAACCGTGTCACTTTATTCGTTAGTAAGAAATGTGATGAATTGTCAGCACTGATACTTTTATGTGCAAAACATGTCATCTGGCTGCTTGTTTATCTTAGAGAGTGAGGAAGATATAAGTGTTGAACTAGCGCAGTCTCATCATCTTGCTCAGCTGCTTGCGCTGCAGCTCCCCAGCAGGGCTAACCTTTCTTGAACTCTATTGAAGTGTTGTCGGTTTTGTATATTATTTTGTCGCCGTGTTTATTTGCACTGGTGGCGATCTTTGATGCCCAGTGTATGTAATCTGCTGTCTGCTTGTGCTTTATTATCATAGTGGCGAACTTTGATGCCCATTGGATGTAATATGCCGTAATTTCTTTATTGCATAGTGTAGGTTTTTTTTATTCACAATGCTGTAGTTATTTTAGTGTATATATATCCTGCCTTCGTAGTAAACCGGCCAAACCGTAAAATTACGGTACATAATCGGGCCGTCATGCAATCACGATGTAGGTTGGGCCTGAAACGTGCCGATAAGCTCACGGGCCGGCAGCAGCCCGAAATGAACCCCGGCCCATGATTGTGCGAATCAAATCACGGGCTTTTAACAGGCCAAAATTGTCTCGGTCCTTGTTTGGCCCAATTAGATATCAGCTGCGAGCAGGCCGGATGCAAACCGGGCCGTAGTTAGGCCCAACTATATGACGGGCTTTTAACAGTCCGAAATTAATATAGGGCCGAAATGTTAAACGGGCCCTTAACAGGCCAAAACTAATATCAGGCCGAATTACTAAGTGGGCCTTTAGCAAGTGGGCCCAAAAGCATAGTGTCCAGTTGACGGGCCGAATCTGATATGGGCTATAATTGAGCCCAAAGCCTGTTAAAGGGCCGGACCTGATCTGGGCTGTAATTTGGCCCAAAATGTGGTTGGCTTTTAATGGTCCGGATCTCATATGGGCCACTATTAGGCCCGGAGCGTGGCAGGCCATTAATGGACCGGATCAAATATGGGCTGGCATTTGGCCCAAAACATGCCAGCAGTTAATGGGCCGGCCTACTAGGGTCCTCAAAATCTTGTGGGCCTACAGCTGGGCCGACCCATTAATTTCGGCGAAATCTCATGGGCCTTTAGCTGGGCCGGCCCATTATGATCCGCAAGAATCTTGTGGGCCTTTACCTGGGCCGGCCCATTATGGCACACAAAAATCTTGTGGGCCTTTACCTGGGCCGGCCCATTATGGCCCGCAAAATCCTATGGGCCTTTAGCTGGGCCAGCCCATTATGGTCTGCAAAATCTCGTGGGCCTTTAGCTGGGTCGGCCCATTATGGTTCGCAAAATCTTGTGGGCCTTCAGTTGGGCCAGCCCATTTAAACTTGATGGGCCGGTCCACGTGTCAACATATCATAGGCGCGTCTCGCCCATTGGATGAGTGACACCTGTGCCAACACGGACCTAACACGTGTCTCCTCCAGCCAATGATGATTTTACACGTGGAAAATCCCCATTGGTCAGGGCTGTTAACGGGTTATCGGATCCAAAACCCGACCTGATAGCTTAACGGCGTTCCGTTACGGTGGATACCACGTGTCGGTCACCCTTGACGAAAGCACTTCTGCGACGCGCGATTTATCGTCATGGAAGTGGACACTTCCGTGATGATAATTTTGGTAATGTCATGGAACACTTCTACGATAGCACATGTATGACTATCTTGATTCTGCCATAAAATCGTCATGGATGTACATGCATGAAAAAAACGCGACCTACTGTGACAAACACGTATCATCACGGAAGTGTATTTTTTTCTAGTGTAGGTACATATGCCCTTGGCAAGGATCCACGCATCGACCCTTTTGCGTATGGGGCAATGAGATATTCATGAACAAGCATCAAGTGAGGAAACTGATAAGGATTATTAGCAAAAAGATATGAATGGTGGCAAGCAAATTATTTGTTTATGCTTTATCCAACACAATAGTGAGATGTAAGGTGGTAACTACAAACTCTGCAGCCTTCTCTTTTTACTGCCCACAATGAGTTGTTAGACAACAATGTCTAAATCTTTTTCGTTCGCAGTGGTTCTTGAAGCAGTTCCCTCAAGATTACCTTGCAAAGTACTTGATTGGTGGACACACAATTAAGGTTAAAGTATTTCATCTAGACTACAATGAGCATCGAGAAGTCGTGATGAAGACAGTGAAGGATGGACGGACATCCACCACAAGGGGTTGGCCTAGAGTCGTGCGCGCATTACGCATGGAGGAGGGCACAATATGGGCATTCCGCTTCACCTTCTCCAGCGACCAGAATGTCTTTCGCCTCTCTCTTTACAATCTTTAGTACAACCGTGGTTCATCATTTTGTACTTGGTGCTTCTGTAGTTCTCTAGTATATGTACCTGTGCATCGAATTATGCATTTGTGGTTGAACCTATATTTGTAATAAACATGGTTGGGTATGAAATAAGTGATTGCCTACTTTTAAATTCAAAACATGTGATTTTTAAATTAGGGATCACACTGCACACGGTTTGCGAAAGTGAAATGTCTTTGATAGATGCGGAGATCAGAAACGTTTCTAGGATCCACTACGTGTGCGATTAATCTCCACTGCACAGACGACATCCTCTTGAAAACTATTTGCGTTAGGCCACCTTGCGCAAACGTTTACCACATAAAAACTATGTGTAATGGACAATCTTTGTCACATAGTTTTTCTGCGCACCATGTGTGATGCATTCAATAACGCAAATGATAAAATTGTTAATATCGTGTGCAATGGCAACGCTATCACAAACGATTTAACGGGGAAAATTATGTGTGACGTACCTGTGAATGGAAACATTTTCCTTGGAGCGACTATGTGGGATGTACATACAAACGGAAACGTTTAGCGGGGACTGACTGTGTGGGATGTACTTGCGACCGGAAACAATTTCGCCTATATAATTATATATTTTTTAGCTCTACTGTAAGTATTTCCGTATTTGAGCGCTCGCCGGTCGCACACGACCTCATTTTGCCGAGCGTGTGTGCCAGGACGGAATATCCCCGATGGTTTCTGGGTCGTGTGGGAAGGACCCCCCTATCGCCATCACTCACTTGGCGACAGTTCCAAACACCATCGTAGAAAGGGGTTAAAAACCGTTTGTATAGCACCGACACGTACCCGTGAAGGGATAGTAACATTGCCCCTTTTCTCTTTTCTCTCTCTTTTTTTTGAATGGGCTTCTTTGGCCTCTTTTATTTTTTGTAAAGTTCGGAGACTCATCCCGACTTGTGGGGTAATCATAGCTTCCATCATCCTTTCCTCACATGGGACAATGCTCTAATAATGAAGATCATCACACTCTATTTACTTACAACTCAAGAATTATAACTCGATACTTAGAACAAAATATGACTCTATATAAATGCCTCCAACGGTGTACCGGGATGTGTAATGAATCAAGAGTGACATGTATGAAAGAATTATGAAAGGTGACTTTGCCACAAATACGATGTCAACTACATGATCATGCAAAGCAATATGACAATAATGGAACGTGTCATAATAAATGGAATGGTGGAAAGTTGCATGGAAATATATCTCGAAATGGCTATGGAAATGCCATAATAGGTAGGTACGGTGGCTGTTTTGAGGAAGGTACATGGTGGGTGTACGGTACCGGTGAAAGTTGCGCGGTACTAGAGAGGCTAGCAATGGTGGAAGGCTGAGAGTGTGTATAATCCATGGACTCAACATTAGTCATAAAGAACTCACATACTTATTGTAGAAATCTATTAGTTATCGAAACAAAGTACTACATGCATGATCCTAGGAGGGTAGATTGGTAGGAAAAGACCATTGCTCGTTGAGGGAGTCCTGGATTAGGGGGTCTCCGGACAGCCGGACTATCTCCATTGGCCGGACTGTTAGACTATGTAGATACAAGATTGAAGACTTCGTCTCGTGTCTGGGTGGGACTCTACTTGGAATGGAAGGCAAGCTAGGCAATACGAATATGGATATCTCCTCCTTTGTAACCGACCTTGTGTAACCCTAACCCTCTCCGGTGTCTATATAAACCAAAGGGTTTTAGTCCGTAGGACAACAATCACAACATACAATCATACCATAGGCTAGCTTCTAGGGTTTAGCCTCTCTGATCTTGTGGTAGATCTACTCTTGTACTACCCATATCATCAATATCAATCAAGCAGGACGTAGGGTTTTACCTCCATCAAGAGGGCCCGAACCTGGGTAAAACATCGTGTCCCCTGCCTCCTATTACCATCCGTCCTAGACGCACAGTTTGGGACCCCCTACCCGAGATCCGCCGGTTTTGACACCGACATTGGTGCTTTCATTGAGAGTTCCTCTATGTCGTCGCCGTTAGGCTTGATGGCTCCTACTATCATCGATAGCGATGCAGTCAGGGTGAGACTTTTCTCCCCGGACAGATCTTCGTATTCGTTAGCTTTGCACTGCGGGCTAATTCGCTTGGCCATCTAGAGCAGATTGAAAGCTACGCCCCTGGCCATCAGGTCAGATTTGGAAGTTTGAACTACACGGCTGACATCCGCGGGACTTGATCTTCGACGGATTCGAGCCACAGTCGGGCGCGCTGCACTGTCGCGATGGGTATGACCTAGCTCTACCGCCGAACAATACCCCAGAGGCCGCGCCCGCATCAGCTCCGACCCTTAGTTCGGAGCCAACTGCGCCAATCGAGGACGGGTGGTTAGACGCCGCCTCAGGGGCTGCAGTCTCAACGGCGATCGAGCCGAACACCAGCATAATCCTCTGCGCAGCCCATGACTCCAAGGTGCCGGACTCTTTTTTTGACTCCGAACCGCCCGCGCCCCCGCCAATCGAATCCGATTGGGCGCCGATCATGGAATTCACCGCCGCGGATATCTTTCAGCACTCGCCCTTCGGCGACATTCTGAATTCACTAAGGTCTCTGAGGGAGTCCTGGATTAGGGGGTGTTCGGGTAGCCGGACTATACCTTCAGCCGGACTCCTGGACTATGAAGATACAAGATTGAAGACTTCGTCCCGTGTACGGATGGGACTTTCCTTGGCGTGGAAGGCAAGCTTGGCGATGCGGATATTCAAGATCTCCTACCATTGTAACCGACTCTGTGTAACCCTAACCCTATCCGGTGTCTATATAAACCGGAGGGTTGTAGTCCGTAGGCAATCAACTCCATATACAACAATCATACCATAGGCTAGCTTCTAGGATTTTAGCCTCCTTGATCTCGTGGTAGATCTACTCTTGTACTACTCATATCATCAATATTAATCAAGCAGGACGTAGGGTTTTAACTCCATCAAGAGGGCCCGAACCTGGGTAAGACATCGTGTTCCCTGCCTCCTGTTACCATCCGGCCTAGACGCACAGTTCGGGACCCCCTACCCGAGATCCGCCGGTTTTGACACCGACATTGGTGCTTTCATTGAGAGTTCCTCTATGTCGTCGCCTTTAGTCTCGATGGCTCCTTTGATCATCAACAACGATGTGGTCCAGGGTGAGACTTTGCTCCCCGGACAGATCTTCGTCTTCGGCGCCTTCGCTCTACGGGCCAATTCGCTCGGCCACCTGGAGCAGATCGAAAGCTACGCCCCTGGCCATCAAGTCAGGTTTGGAAGCTTAAACTATACGGCTGACGTCCGCGGAGACTTGATCTTCGACGGGCTCGAGCCACGGCCAAGCGCGCCGCACTATCTCGAGGGGCATGATCTAGCTCTGCCCCCGGACAGTGTCCTGGAGGCCGCACACGCATCGGTTCCAACCCCTAATTCGGAGCCTATTGCACCAATCGAGGACGAATGGTTGGACGTCACCTCGGGGGCTATGATCCCGAAAGCGATCGAGCCAAACGCTAGCCCCGCACTCTGCACGACCCGTGACTCCGAGGATCCGGACTCCTCCCCGGACTCCGAACCCCCCACGCCCCTGCCAATCGAATCCGATTGGGCACCGGTAATGGAGTTCACCGCCGCAGACATCTTTCAGCATTCGCCTTTTGGCGACATCCTGAATTCTCTTAAGTCTCTTTCTTTATCAGGAGAGCCCTGGCCGGACTACGGTCAGCGAGGGTGGGATACGGACGATGAGGAAATTCAAAACCCACCCATCACCCACTTTGTAGCCACTGTCGACGATCTAACCGACATGCTTGACTTCAGCTCCGAAGACATCGACGGCATGGACGACGATGTAGGAGACGAACAGGAACCAGCACCTGTAGGGCGCTGGAAGGCCACCTCGTCATATGACATATATATGGTGGATACTCGAAAAGATGGAGATGGCGATGGAACAGTGGGGGATGACGCCCCCAAGAAACAGCCAAAGCGCCGGCGTCAGCGGCGCCGCTCTAAATCCCGCCAAAGCAAAAACGGTGATTCCGGCACGGGAGATAATACTACCCCGGATAGCGCCGAAGAACACCCACCTCAGCAAGATTCGGCACAAGAAGATGGAGAAGCCAGCCCTCATGAGAGAGCGGCAGACCGAGAGGTCGAGGATGATAACTATACGCCTTCCTCCGAAGACGAGGCAAGCTTCGATGACGACGAATTCGTCATACCATCAGACCCTGCCGAACAAGAGCGTTTTAAACGCAGGCTTTTAGCCACAACAAGCAGCCTCAAGAAAAAGCAGCAACAGCTTAGAGCTGCCCAAGATTTGCTAGCTGACAGATGGACTGAAGTCCTTGCGGCCGAAGAGTACGAACTCGAACGCCCCTCCAAGAGTTACCCGAAGCGCAGGCCACTACCCCGATCAGAGGAGGAAGCACCTACATCACCAGCGCATGACATGGCAGACCGGCCACCTCGCGGCCGCGACAGAGAGGCCTCTCGGCCCTCCACCCAAGCCATGCCCCGACGCCGCTCAACTAAGGCACGGGAAAATGCGCCCGACCTGCGAGACATACTGGAGGATAAGGGAAGACAAACAAGATCGATCTACGGATCACGCAGGCGCCCTAAGGCATGTGACAATGATCTTCACTCCGGATACAACAAATCCGGCTGGGCCGAACACAACAGACATAGCTCTTCCGAGCTGCGTCGTGATATAGCCCAGTACAGAGGCGCCGCACACCCGCTATGCTTCACAAATGAAGTAATGGATCATAAAATCCCAGAGGGTTTCAAACCCGTAAACATCGAATCATACGATGGCACAACAGATCCGGCGGTATGGATCGAGGATTATCTCCTTCACATCCACATGGCACGCGGCGATGATCTACACGCCATGAAATACCTCCCGCTCAAACTTAAAGGACCGGCCCGGCATTGGCTTAACAGCTTGCCAGCAGACTCAATCGGTTCTTGGGAGGACCTGGAAGCCGCATTCCTCGACAACTTCCAGGGCACTTATGTGCGACCGCCGGATGCCGACGACTTAAGCCACATAATTCAGCAGCCAGAGGAATCGGCCAGACAATTCTGGACACGGTTCCTAACAAAGAAAAACCAGATAGTCGACTGTCCAGACGCAGAGGCCCTAGCAGCCTTCAAGCATAACATCCGCGACGAGTGGCTTGCCCGACACCTGGGACAGGAAAAGCCGAAATCCATGGCAGCCCTCACGACACTCATGACCCGCTTTTGCGCGGGAGAAGACAGCTGGCTAGCTCGCAGTAACAACTTATCAAAGAACCCTAGTAATTCGGATACCAAGGACAAAAGTGGCAGGACACGTTGGAATAAGCAAAAACGCCGCGTTAACAGCGACAGCAATGAAGACACGACAGCCAATGCCGGATTCAAAGGCTATAAATCCAGTCAGCGGAAAAAGCCATTCAAAAAGAATACTCAGGGCCCGTCCAGTTTGGACCGAATACTCGATCGCTTGTGCCAGATACACGGCACCCCGAAAGGCCAGCTAATCACACTAACAGGGATTGTTGGATGTTCAAGCAGGCAGGCAAGTTAAGGGCCAAAAACAGAGACAAGGGGCTGCACAGTGACGACGAGGAGCCCAAGCCGCCGAACAACAATGGACAGAAGGGCTTTCCCCCACAAGTGCGGACGGTGAACATGATATACACAACCCACATTCCCAAGCGGGAGCGGAAGCGTGCGCTGCGGGACGTATACGCGATGGAGCCAGTCGCCCCAAAGTTCAACCCATGGTCCTCCTGCCCGATCACTTTTGATCGAAGGGACCATCCCACTAGCATCCGTCATGGCGGCTTCGCCGCATTGGTTCTCGACCCAATCATCGACGGATTTCGTCTCACAAGAGTCCTCATGGACGGCGGCAGTAGCCTGAACCTGCTTTATCAAGATACAGTGCGGAAAATGGGCATAGATCCCACAAGGATTAAGCCCACAAGAACGACCTTTAAAGGCGTTATACCAGGTGTAGAATCCAACTGTACAGGCTCAGTAACACTTGACATGGTCTTCGGATCACCGGACAATTTCCGAAGCGAAGAGTTAATCTTCGATATAGTCCCGTTTCGCAGTGGCTATCACGCCCTGCTCGGACGAACCGCATTCGCAAAGTTCAATGCGGTGCCACACTACGCATATCTCAAGCTCAAGATGCCAGGCCCTCGAGGAGTAATTATGGTCAACGGAAACACCGAACGCTCCCTCCGTACGGAAGAGCATACGGTGGCTCTCGCAGTGGAGGTACAAAGTAGCCTTCTCAGGCAATTCTCCAGTCCGGCCATTAAAAAGCCAGACACTGCCAAGCGCGCCCGGAGTAACCCACAGCAGGACCGCCTGGCACACTCTGAGAAAGCATAGCAATGCGGCCCCAACCCCAGCTTTCGCGACATAGCGAAACCAGTACGTCGCGTACATAACTACGCCCTTGAAATACCATGGGCACAGGGGAAGGGGCACAATAATGGCACGCCCAAAATACGGAATAAAACATACTAGGGGCTGCCGGATTCTTTTTTTAATTTTTTCTTACTTTCAGGACTCCATACTTCGGATGACCTGTTCGGCAATACGACTGCCGCACAAACGATGCAAGATCCAGGGAGGCAGACAAGCCATGCCGCATTATGGAACTCCCAGGTGGTCTCTGTTACGAGCGGTATACCTGTTTTAAATACAATTCCGTGGCCTGCCCCTAGTCAGGACATACTGAATAGTCCAATATCTTTTGCTTACCGCACTATTTGTATCGTTCGGCTTTGATAAATAGCCTCTCTATAAACAATGCTTAGCTTCTTGTCTATTTTTTGCATTATCTTCTTTTCACATTTATGTTTATTAAATGACATGATTGCACCCGTACACCATGGTACGGCAAACACGCCAGGGGCTTCAGTACCCCTCATAATGGTGTGAGAAGTCTGGACACTTTCACAAGTGCAGCACCCCGAACTTATAGCACTATATGCATCGGCTCCGAATCATGATTTGGGTCAATAGTTGGGTTTGCCCGGCTCCTATGTTTTGGTGCCTTATGTTCCGCTCTATCGGCTAAGGTAGCACTAGGAGAACCACTGCGATTGTGCCCCGGTTCAGCTGGGTTAAGCACCTCAGTGGAGAAAGCTAAAACTGACTGTCATGATGAGGCAAGAGACCGGTCGCTGTTCGAGAGGTTTTTCGAGTCCCTAAAGACTTATGCCGCTTCGAGCGAGGAGCTGGCTTTGTCCGGCCAAGGCGTGGATAGCGCCCCGAACTCGGTCTTCCGAACTAGGGGCTTTGCCGAAATTTAAAATTATAGAGTTCTATGGCTAATTAAGAGTGTTCAAGCATTATAGTCCGATTGCCTGGTTCGTTGTGCTGAGCGCCTCCCTCGAAGGACCCAACTATGGGAAAAAGAGCGCTCAGGTTTATCCCGAACACCCCAGCACTAGTGGCATGGGGGCAGAAGCCGACGACTGGCCATCTCTCAATTTTTTGATAAACGGCCGCACAGAAAGTAATATTTTAAATTCAATAAGCATTGCTTAGCGCATATGAACAAGTTTTCAGCGCACAGGATAAACACGAGCGAGTTCATTCAAAAATCACATCCTTGGTACATTCATCCGCCACAAGGCGGGCACCTGCAAGAACATCCTTGTAGTAGTTCTCGGGCTTGCGATGCTCCTTCCCTGGCGGCGGCCCGTCCTTCACAAGCTTCTCACCGTCCAGCTTACCCCAATGCACCTTTGCACGGGCAAGGGCCCCACGGGCACCTTCGATGCAGACGGAGTGCTTGATGACCTCGAGCCTCGGACAGGCCTCCACCAGCCGCCGCACCAGCCCGAAATAGCTCCCAGGCAGGGCCTCTCCGAGCCACAGCCGAACTATGAAGCCCTTCATGGCCTGTTCGGCCGCCTTGTGGAGCTCGACCAGCTGTTTCAGCTGGTCGCTCAAAGGCACAGGGTGTCCGGCCTCAGAATACTGAGACCAGAACACCTTCTTCGTCGAGCTGCCCTCTTCAGCTTGGTAGAATGCGGCGGCATCGGATACGCTGCGAGGAAGATCTGCGAATGCCCCTGGAGAGCTCCAGATTCGGGTAAGTAACAAGTAGTTTACTTTTATATTTCTGCTTTGCATGAAGAATGCCTTACCCGTTGCTATCTTCCTCATCTCCTCCAACTCTTGGAGGGCCTTTTGGGCTTCGGCCTTGGCAGACTTGGCAGTCTCAAGGGCCGTCGCGAGCTCGGATGCTTGCACCTTTGACTCAAGCTCCAAACTCTCATGTTTTTTCATGAGAGCCTGAAGCTCTTGCTGCACCTCGCCGACCTGAGCCCCAAGTCTATCTCGCTCGGTGCGCTCCGCGGCTGTTTTCTTTTCGGCCTCAGACAGTGCCTGCTTAAGGGTCGCCACCTCAGTCGTGGCCCCTACAATAAGCAGTACAATCCTGTTATTTTTTATTTTTTTTGCAATCACGCCTTTTTATAGGCACTTTTTCTACAGGGTATTTCTTACCTTCTCTCTCCTCGAGCCGCCACTTGGCAAGGCCGAGCTCTCGCTCGGTCCGCTCGAGGTCCTGCTTCAGGACACCCACCTCCGCAGTCAGTGCGGCGGTGGATAGCAGGCGAAGCCTGCATACGCATATTGACTCTTTTTTGTTAGACTCCTGCGATATTTAATAGATCCTCTATTCGGCTTTTCTTTCCGAACGCCAAACAGAGCATCAGAGGCTACTATCTATGCGGTAATATTTTTACATATTTTTACTTACCTCAAAGCCTGTTAGAAGGCTAGCGCAAGCTTTAGTCAGTCCGCTCTTGGCGGACTAAACCTTCTAGATCACCGTACTCATAATAGTACGGTGCCCCTCGTCGATGGAGGCGCCGTCAAGCACCTCCAGCAGATTGTCCGGCACCCGCGGCTGGACGGAGGCCGCCGGCTCAGAAGGCTTGCTCCTCTTGGAAGGAGTTCGCCTACCGCGGTCCGGAACTGTGGAAGATTCCGGCGCGATGTCCGGCACAAAGCCGGACTTGGAGCCCTGGGGGGCCTTATCCCCTTCACTCCTGGAGTCCGGGAGGTTGCCTTGCGGCTCCTCCTGGACCACCTCCTCCTGCCCCGGAGCTTGTCGCAACGCCACTTCGGCGTTGTCTGCAGCGCGGGGGGAGACAGCGGGCAGAACTGAGTTCACGTCCGATGAGTCCAGGGAGCCGCCCGACGATTCGTTGAATTCGGCCCGGGGCGGGCTGCATAATTACGTTCGACATTAGGGAAAGCTGTGCAACAAAGGAACATCATGAGTTACTCTGATATCCGAACTTACGATTTCGCCGGACGCTTGGCCCTGTTTGGCCACTCCTCTCCGCCCTCTTCGGCGTCGGGGGAGTAGTCCGGTGGAGGGGTCTTCCTTTTTCTAGACCCCTCGGCCTTCCCCGTTGGGGCGGCCTTCCTCTTCTCTCCTCCCTCCGCTGGGGGGAGAGTTTTCTTCTTCCTCCTCCTTGTTTTCATGGGAAGAGGGCGTCTCGGACTCGTGGGATGACGAGTCCGACACCACCATGTTGAGGGCACTCTTTCGAGTCCCCGTGGTCTTCTTATTCTTGGCCTTCTTCTCCGGCACCACATAAGGCGCCGGAACCAGTAGCTTCACTAGTAGAGCTAGGGCTGGGTCTTCGGGCAGCGGAGCCGGACAGTTAATCGGTCCGGATATCGCTCGCCAAGCCTGTCAAAGGTATGGGAGTTTAGATCCCGCATAGAGTCAAACTATGAAAAAAGCTTAACATCCTGTAAAAGGTGAAGATAGCTTACCTCGCTAGCGTGACGCTGCGAGCTGTATCCGCGGTCCTCGGAAGCGGATGCGGGAGCCTCGGTGCCCTTGAATAGCACCTTCCAGGCATCTTCGTACATCGTGTCGAAGAGCCTGCTAAGGGTTTGGTGCTGCGCCGGGTCGAACTCCCACAGATTAAAATCCCGTTGTTGGCACGGGAGGATCCGGCGGACAAGAATAACCTGGATTACATTAACAAGCTGGATTGGCTTGTTCACCAGGGACTGGATGCATGTTTGCAATCCGGTCACCTCTTTTTCCTCACCCCACGACAGGACCGTCTCTTTCCAGGACATAAGCCGCGTGGGGGGTCCGGATCGGAACTCGGGGGCTGCGATCCAGTTCGGATCGCGTGGCTCGGTGATGTAAAACCACCCGGATTGCCACCCCTTTAGGGTCTCCACAAAAGAGCCCTCGAACCATAGGACGTTGGCCATCGTGCCCGCCATGGCGCCTCTGCACTCCGCCTGGCTGCCGCGCACCACCTTGGGCTTGACGTTGAAGGTCTTGAGCCAGAGGCCGAAATGAGGGCGGACATGGAGGAAAGCCTCGCACACGACGATAAACGCCGAGATGTTGAGGATGAAGTTCGGGGCCAGATCGTGGAAATCCAGGCCGTAGTAGAACATGAGCCCCCGGACAAATGGGTGGAGTGGAAAACCCAGTCTGTGGAGGAAGTGGGGAAGAAATACTACCCTCTCATGGGGCCTTGGGGTGGGGAGAAGCTGCCCCTTTTCGGGAAGCCGGTGCGCGATGTCCTTAGAAAGGTATCCGGCCTTCCTTAGCTTCTTGACTTGGCCCTCCGTAGCGGAGGAGACCATCCACTTGCCTCCCGCTCCGGACATTGCTGGAGAAGGTTGAGGTGGGAAGTGCGGGCTTGGGCGCTGGAGCTCGGGTGCGCAGGAGATGGATAGGCAAAGGAGGAAGAAGGCGTAGGTAAAAAGGTGGATCCTTATCCCCTTATATGGGCGGATGCGGTTGTGCGTCCCCACCAGCCTAGTAAAACTCGCTTGCCTCCCAAGCGCCATGATAAATGGCGCGGTTGGGTTACCCATGTCCGTATTGATGAGAATCCCGTAAAGGGGGTACACGATCTCTGCTTTGACAAGACGTGCCAAGGAAACCGCCTCGCAAAACATGCTGAGGTGGAAAAGTAAAAAACGATTCGAGTAAAGGACTTGGCCGTAGTGTAATGACGCACTGCGGAATACGTCAGCAGATTTGATTTGTGTTTATATCATTCTCTCTATGGCAATATGTGGAAGCTTATTTTGCCGAGCCGGACACTACTCTTGGTGTTTACAATCTTCTATGAAGGACTTCGAGGAGGAACCCGCCTTGCAATGCCGAAGACAATTTGTGTGTCGGACTCATCGTCATTGAAGCCTGGTTCAGGGGCTACTGAGGGAGTCCTGGATTAGGGGGTGTTCGGGTAGCCGGACTATACCTTCAGCCTGACTCCTAGACTATGAAGATACAAGATTGAAGACTTCGTCCCGTGTCCGGATGGGACTTTCCTTGGCGTGGAAGGCAAGCTTGGTGATGCGGATATTCAAGATCTCCTACCATTGTAACCGACTCTGTGTAACCCTAACCCTATCCGGTGTCTATATAAACCGGAGGGTTGTAGTCCATAGGCAATCAACTCCATATACAACAATCGTACCATAGGCTAGCTTCTAGGGTTTTAGCCTCCTTGATCTCGTGGTAGATCTACTCTTGTACTACTCATATCATCAATATTAATCAAGCAGGACGTAGGGTTTTACCTCCATCAAGAGGGCCCGAACCTGGGTAAAACATCGTGTTCCCTGCCTCCTGTTACCATCCGGCCTAGACGCACAGTTCGGGACCCCCTACCCGAGACCCGCCGGTTTTGACACCGACAGTCTCTCTCTTTGTCAGGAGAGCCCTGGCCGGATTATGGCCAACAGGATTGGGATGCGGACAACGAAGAAATTCGACGCCCACCCACCACCCACTTCGTAGCCACTGTCGATGATTTAACCGACATGCTCGACTTCGACTCCGAAGACATCGACGGTATGGATGACGATGTAGGAGATGAACATGAACCAGCACCTACAGGGCACTGGAAAGCCACCTCGTCATATGACATATACATGGTGGATACACCCAAAGAAGGCAATGGCGACGGGATAGTGGAGGATGACCCCTCCAAGAAGCAACCCAAACGCCGACGGCGCCGCTCCATGTCCCGCCAAAGAAAAAGTGGTGATACCGGCACCGGAGATAATAACACTCCGGATAGTGCCGAAGAAAACAACAAACCCCTCCAGCAAGATTTAGAGCAGGAGGATGGAGGAGCCAGCTCTCCCGAGAAAGTGGCAGACGGAGAGGAGGAGGATGACAATCACATGCCCCCCTCCGAAGACAAGGCAAGCCTCGGCGACGATGAATTCGTCGTACCAGAGGATCCCGTAAACAAGAGCGCTTCAAGCGACGTCTTATGGCCATGGCAAATAGCCTGAAGAAAAAGCAGCAGCAGCTTCAAGCTGATCAAGATCTACTAGCTGACAAATGGACTGAAGTCCTCGCGGCCGAGGAATATAAAATCGAGCGCCCCTCCAAGAGTTACCCAAGGCTCGGGTTACTACCCCGACTGGAGGAAGACGCGTATGAGACGTCTGATCGGCCACCTCGTGGCCGCGATAGAGAGGCATTCCAGCCAAAAGCTTAGCCTCCACCCCAACGCCATTCAAATAAAAAGGCATGGGGAAATACGCCAGACCTGCGAGACATATTGGAGGACAAGGCAAAGCATTCAAGATCGATCTACGGATCACGAGGGCGCACCACTCTGCGAGATGACAAACATCACGCCGGATACAGTAAAAGCAAATCCGGCCGGGCTGAACACAGCGGGCAAGACTCATTCGAGTTGCATCGAGATATAGCCCAATACAGAGGCGCGTCACACCCCTTATGCTTCACAGACGAAGTAATGGAACATCAATTCCCACAAGGTTTCAAACCTGTAAATATTGAATCATACGACAGCACAACAGATCCTGTAGTATGGATTGAGGACTTCCTCCTCCACATCCACATGGCCCGTGGCGATGACTTACACACCATCAAATACCTCCCACTAAAGCTCAAAGGACCAGTGCGGCATTGGCTTAACAGCTTGCCAGCGGACTCCATTAGCTGTTGGGAAGATCTGGAAGCCACATTCCTCGAAAACTTTCAGGGCACTTATGTGCGACCACCAGACGCCGATGATTTGAGCCACATAATTCAGCAGCCAGAAGAGTCGGCCAGGCAATTCTGGACTCGGTTCCTTACAAAGAAAAATCAAATCGTCGACTGTCCGGATGCGGAGGCCTTAGCGGCTTTCAAGCACAACATCCGAGACGAGTGGCTAGCCCGGAACCTTGGTCAGGAAAAGCCAAAATCTATGGCAGCTCTCACGACGCTCATGACCCGCTTTTGTGCGGGAGAAGATAGTTGGCTGGCTCGTAGTAATAACTTATCAAAGAACCATGGTACTTCAGATACCAAGGACGACAATAGCAGGTCACGTCGCAACAAGCATAAGCGCCGCATTAACAGCGAAAATACTGAGGATACGGCAGTCAATGCCGGATTCAAAGGCTCTAAACCCGATCAGCGGAAAAAGCCATTCAAACAAAGTACGCCGGGTCCGTCCAGCTTGGACCGTATACTCGATCGCTTGTGTCAAATACACGGCACCCCAGACAAGCTAGCCAATCACACCAACAGGGATTGTTGGGTGTTCAAGCAGGCCGACAAGTTAATTGCCGAAAACAAGGCCAAGGGGCCGCATAGCGATGATGAGGAGGAGCCCCGGCAGCCGCACACTGGAGGACATAAGAGGTTTCCCCCGCAAGTGCGGACGGTGAACATGATATACGCAACCCACATCCCCAAGAGGGAGCGGAAGTGTGCGCTCAGGGACGTATATGTGTTGGAGCCAGTCGCCCCAAGGTTCAACCCTTGGTCCTCCTGTCCAATCACCTTCGATCGCAGGGACCACCCCACTAGTATCCGTCATGGCGGATTCACTGCACTGGTCCTAGACCCAATCATCAACGGATTTCACCTCACTCGAGTCCTTATGGATGGCGGCAGCAGCCTGAACCTGCTTTATCAGGACACAGTGTGCAAAATGGGTATAGACCCCTCAAGGATCAAACCCACAAAGATGACCTTTAAGGGCGTCATTCCAGGTGTAGAGGCCCATTGCACAGGCTCAATTACACTGGAGGTGGTCTTCGGATCCCCGGATAACTTCCGAAGCGAAGAGTTAATCTTTGATATAGTCCTGTTCCGCAGTGGTTATCACGCGCTGCTCGGGCGAACCGCATTTGCTAGATTCAATGCGGTACCGCATTATGCATACCTCAAGCTCAAGATGTCAGGACCTCACGGAGTTATCACAGTCAATGGAAACATAGAGCGCTCTCTCCGAACAGAGGGGCACACCGCAGCCCTCGCAGCAGAAACGCAAAGCAGCCTCTCAAGGCAATCAACCAGTTCGGCGCTTCACAGCCCGGACACCTTCAAGCGCGCTCGGGGCAATCGGCAAATAGACCGCCTGGCGCGATCTGAGCTCGCGTAGCAATACGGCGGCCACCCCAATCCCAGACCAGCGGCGAAACTCATGTCGCACGTACATAATTACGCATTAAAAATACCATGGGCACATGTGGGGAGGGGGGCACAACTACGGCATGCCCCAAGACGCGGCCTAAACCGCACTAGGGGCTTCCCGTTTGGTTATTTTTCTTTTTCTTTCAGGACCTTAATCTCTGGAAATACTGTCCGGCAGCACTATTGCCGAACACATGATGCAGCAACCAAGGAGGCAGACAGCTACGTTATATCACGGAATTCCCAGGTTGATTACAGTAACGAGTGAAATATTCAAGTTAATACCATTCCTCATCTTGCTCTTGGAAGGGACATAGTCCTACTCTTTGCTTATCGCACTATCTGTATCACTCTGCTTTAACGCAATTTTTTAATAAATAATGCATGACATTACGACTATTATTGCATTCTTGTTATATATATATATATATATATATATATATATATATATATGTGTGTGTGTGTGTGTGTTCATTAATGACGCCTTGCAACTGTACACTTTGGTACGACCAATACACCAGGGGCTTACGTACCCCACAATGCGGTGTGAAAAGTCCGAACGCTTTCACAAGTGCGGCACCCTGAACTTATAGCATTATATGCATCAGCTCCGAATCATGTCTTTGGTCAAATGTTGGGTTTGCCCGGTCCTATGTTTTGGTACCTTACGTTCCGCTCTATCGGCTAAGGTAGCACTAGGAGAACTACTGCGATTGTGCCCCGGTTCTGCCGGGCTTAGCACCTCAGTAGAGAAAACTAAAACTGACTGTCATGATAAGGTGAGAGACTGGTCGCTGTTCGGCGAGGTTTTTCGAGTCCCTAAAGACTTATGCCGCTTAGGGCGAGGGGCCAGCCCTGTCCGGCTTACAGGCGTGTATCGCGCCCCGAATTCGGCCTTCCGAATTCCAGGGGCTTCGCCGAAATTTAAAATTATAGAATTCTATGGCTAAGTGAGAGTGATAAAGCATTATTAGTCCGGTTGCCTTGTTCATTGTGCTGAGCACCTCCCTCGAAGGACCCAAATATGGGAACAAGAGTGCTCAGGTTTATCCCGAACACCCCAGCACTCGTGGCATGGGGGCAGAAGCCGAGGACTAGCCATCTCTCAGATTGGATAAACAGCCAAACAGAAGGTAATATTTTATATTCAAACAAGCGTTGCATAGCGCATATGAAACAAGTTTTCATAAATACAGGATAAAACGAGCAAGTTTACTCAAATATTACATCTTTTGAACACTTGTCCGCGATGAGACGGGCACCCGGCAGAACACCCTCGTAGTACATCTCGGGGTGGTGGTGCTCCTTGCCCTCTGGCAGCCCCTCCTTGATCAGCTTCACGACGTCTACCTTGACCCACTGCAATTTCACACGGGCGAAAGCCCGGCGTGGACCTTCAATGCAGACAGATCGCTTGACGACCTCTAGCCGCGGGCAGGCATCCACAAGCCGCCTCACCAGGCCGAAGAAGCTGTTCGGAAGGGCGCCGCCAGGCCACAGCCGGACTATAAAGCTCTTCATGGCCTGATCGGCCGCCTTATGCAGCTTGACCATCTGCTTCAGCTGGTCGCTCATTGGCACCGGATGTCCGGCCTCAGCATACTGAGACCAGAACAGCTTCTCCGTCGATCTTCCATCCTTGGACTGGTAAAATTGTGCGGCATCGGACACACTGCAGTGCAAATCTGTGAATGCTCCTGAAGAGCTCCGGATCCGGTAAGTAATCGGTAATTTACTTTTACATGCTTGCTTTGCATATAGAAAGCCTTACCCGCTGCTATCTTCTTCATCGCGTCGATCTCTTGGAGGGCCTACTGGGCCTCGACCTTAGCACTCTTTACGCTCTCAAGGGCCGCGGCAAGCTCAGAGTCTCGCGTCTTCGAGTCAAGCTCCAATGCCTCATGCTTCGTCACGAGAGCCTGGAGCTCTTGTTGCACCTCGCCCACCCGAGCCTCGTGCTTCTCTCGCTTGGTGCGCTCCTTGGCCGCTTTATCTTCGGCCTTGGTTAGCGTTTGCTTCAGGGTCGCCACCTCGGTCGTGGCCCCTGGCAAACATACAATGATCCTGTCATTTTGCAATCGCGTCCTTTTTTATATATACATATCTATAGACGGGGCATTACTTACCCCTGTTCTCCTCGAGCTGCCTCTTGGCAAGGCCGAGCTCTTTCCTGGACCCCTCGAGGTCCTGCTTCAGTACGGCGACCTCTGCAGTAAGTGCGGCGGATGCCAGCAGCGAAGCCTGCATACGCATATTGACATACTTATATTAGACTCCTGTGATATTATTTGATCCTCTGTTCAGCTTTTCTTTGTGAACACCGAACAGAGTATCAGGGGCTACTCTCTATGCGGTAATATTTCTACTACATTTTAAAAAACTTACCTCAAAGCCTGTTAGAAGGCTGGCACAGGCTTCAGTCAATCCGCTCTTGGCGGATTGAACCTTCTGGATCACCGCACTCATGATAGTGCGGTGCTCCTCGTCGATGGAAGCGCTGCGAAGCGCTTCCGGCAGATTGTCCGGCGCCTCTGGATGGACAGAGGTCACCTGCACAGGCGTCTTGCCCCTCTTAGAAGGAGGCAGCATGCCCGAGCCCGGAACCGCTGGAGGGTCCGGCGCGGTGTTCGGCTGAGGGCCGAACTCGGAGCTCTCGGGGGCCCCGTCCCCTCGGCTCTCGGAGTCGGGAAGGTCGCCTTGGGGCGCCTCCGGGACTGTCTCCCCTCGATCTGGTGCCTCTTGAGACAACACCTCGGCGTCGTCAGCAGGATGAGGGGAGGTGGCGGTCGGGACCGGATCGCTATCCATGTCCGACAAGCCCAAGGAGCCGTCCGATGATACCTCGATATTGGCTCGTGGCGGCCTGCATAATTGCGTTTGGTGTTAGGGAAAGCAATGCAACAAAGGAATCCTATGAGTTACTCTGGTATCCGAATACTTACGATCTCCCCGGGGGCTTGACCCTGGGCAGCCACTCGTCTTCGCCTTCGTCGGCGGCGGTGGAACCGTCCGGAAGGAGAGTCCTTCCCTTCTTGGACCCTCCGGCCTCCCCGGTTGGGGCGGCCTTCCTTTTCCTATCTCCCCCAGTCGGTGGGGGAGCATCTTCTTCTTCCTCGTCCTCGGGGGAAGAGTGCGCCGCAGAGTCATCGGACGTTGAGTCCGACGACGCCTGGCGTCGAGAACTCTTTCGAGTTCTCTTAGCCTTCTTGGTCTTCTCCGGCACCGTATAAGGGGCCGGAGTCAACATCTTCGCCAGAAGAGCGTCTGCGGGGCCTTCGGGCAAAGGAGCCGGACAGTCGATCTGTCCGGCCATCTTCTGCCAGTCCTGTCAAAGGTACGGGAGTTTAGATCCTGCACAAAGCCAATCTATATAAAATAAGTATCCTGTGAAAGGTAAAGCAGCTTACCGCACTGGCTTGGTGCTTCGCGCTGAAACCGTGATCCTCAGTAATAAGGGGGGACCTCGGCGCTTTTGAACAGCACCCTCCAGGCGTCTTCATGAGTCGTGTCGAAGAGCCTGTTCAGAGTCAGGTGCTGCGCCGGATTGAACTCCCACAAGTTGTCCGGCGGATGAGCATAACTTGGACTATGTTGACAAGCTTGAGCTTCTTGTCCACCATGTTTTGAATACATGTTTGGAGTCCGGTCAGCTCTTTCCAGTTACCCCAAGACAGGCCCTTCTCTTTCCAGGAGGTGAGCCGTGTGGGGATGCCAGATCGGAACTCGGGGGCCGCTGCCCATGCAGGGTCGCGTGGCTCGGTGATATAGAACCACCCCGATTGCCACCCCTTTATGGTTTCCACAAAGGAGCCCTCGAGCCATGTTACGTTGGGAATCTTGCCCACCATGGCGCCTCCGCACAACGCCTGGCGGCTGCCCACCACCTTCGGCTTGACATTGAAGGTCTTCAGCCATAAGCCAAAGTGGGGCTTGATGCGGAGGAAGGCCTCGCACACAACGATAAACGCCGAGATGTTGAGGATGAAGTTCGGGGCCAGATCATGGAAATCCAGGCCATAATAAAACATGAGCCCCCGGACGAAGGGGTGGAGAGGGAATCCCAGTCCGCGGAGGAAATGGGTGAGGAATACTACCCTCTCATGGGGCCTGGGGGTGGGGATGAGCTGCCCCTCATCTGGGAGCCGGTGCGCGATGTCGTCGGGCAGGTATCCGGCTCTCCTCAGTTTCTTGATGTCTCCCTCCGTGATGGAGGAGACCATCCACTTGCCTCCCGCTCCGGACATGATTGGAGAAGGTCGAGGTGGGAAGTGCGGACTTGGGCGCTAGAGCTCGAGTGTGCGAAAACGGATGGGCAAGGGAGGAAGAAGGTGTGGATAGAAAGGTGAATCCTTATCCTTTTATATGGGCGGACGAAACTAAGCGTCCCCACTTGCCCGGTAAAACTCGCTTATCCCCCAAGCGCCGCAATTGATGATGCAGTTGGGTTACCCACGCCCGTATTGATGAGAATCCCGTAATAAGGGGACACGATCTCTACTTTGACAAGACGTGTCGAAAAACTGCCTCGCGTTATGTGCGGGGCTGGTTAAAAGAAACGGTTCGAATAATCACCGGGCCACGATGTAACGTCATGCTGCCAAAACAAGCCAGCAAATTAGATCTGCAAAAAATATTATTCTCTCTACGGTGGAATGTGGAACTGTTTTTGCAGGGTCGGACACTATCCTCGTATTCAAATTCTTCTATGATGTATTCGGAGAAGGAACACGCCTTGCAATGCCGAAGACAATACTGCGCGCCGGACTCATCGTCATTGAAGCCTGGTTCAGGGACTACTGGGGAGTCCTGGATTAGGGGGCCTCCGGACAGCCGGACTATCTCCATTGGCCGGACTGTTAGACTATGAAGATACAAGATTGAAGACTTCATCTTGTGTCCGGGTGGGACTCTACTTGGCGTGGAAGGCAAGCTAGGCAATATGAATATGGATATCTCCTCCTTTGTAACCGACCTTGTGTAACCCTAACCCTCTCCGGTGTCTATATAAACCAAAGGGTTTTAGTCCGTAGGACAACAATCACAACATACAATCATACCATAGGCTAGCTTCTAGGGTTTAGCCTCTCTAATCTCGTGGTAGATCTACTCTTGTACTACCCATATCATCAATATCAATCAAGCAGGACGTAGGGTTTTACCTCCATCAAGAGGGCCCGAACCTGGGTAAAACATCGTGTCCCCTGCCTCCTGTTACCATCCAGCCTAGACGCACAGTTCGGGACCCCCTACCCGAGATCCGCCGGTTTTGACACCGAAACTCGTCCTCGACCGCCACTCATAAGGAAGACAATCAATAAATAAATCATGCTCTGACTTCATCACATAATGGTTCACCATACGTGCATGCTACGGGAATCACAAACTTTAACACAAGTATTTCCACAATCCACAATTACTAACTAGCATGACTCCAATATCACCATCTCTATATCTCAAAACAATCATAAGGAATCAAACTTCTCATAGTATTCAATGCACTTTATATGAAAGTTTTTATTATACCCCTCTTGGATGTCTATCATATTAGGACTAAATTTATTACCAAAGAAAATTACCATGCTGTTTAGAGACTCTCAAAATAATATAAGTGAAGCATGAGAGTTCAACAATTTCTATAAAATAAAGCCACCGTCGTGCTCTAAAAAGATATAAGTGAAGCACTAGAGCGAAATTGCCTAGCTCAAAAGATATAAGTGAAGCACATAGAGTATTGTAATAAATCACGATTCATGCGTGCCCCTCTCAAATGGTGTGTATAGCAAGGATGATTGTGGCACACTAAAAATCAAAGACTCATATCATACAAGATGCTCCAAGCAAAATACATATCATGTGGTGAATAAAAATATAGCCCCAAGTAAAGTTACTGATAGACGAAGATGAAAGAGGGGATGCCTTCCGGGGCATCCCCAAGCTTAGGCTTTGGGTTGTCCTTGAATATTACCTTGGGTGCATTGGGCAACCCCGAGCTTAGGCTCTTGACACTCCTTATTGAAGGAAATATGCCCTAGAGGCAATAATAAAGTTGTTATTTGTATTTCCTTATAACAGGATAAATGTTTATTATTCATGCTAGAATTGTATTAACCGGATACTTAGTACATGTGTGAATACATGGACAAACAGAGTGTCCCTAGTATGCATCTACTTGACTAGCTCGTTAATCAAAGATGGTTAAGTTTCCTAGCCATGGACATGTGTTGTCATTTGATGAACGGGATCACGTCATTAGAGAATGATGTGATGGAGAAGACCCATCCGTTAGCTTAGCATAATAATCGTTTAGTTTATTGCTATTGCTTTCTTCATGACTTATACATGTTCCTATGACTATGAGATTATGCAACTCCCGAATACCGGAGGAACACTTAGTGTGCTATCAAACGTCACAACGTAAGTGGGTGATTATAAAGATGCTCTACAGGTGTCTCCGATGGTGTTTGTTGGGTTGGCATAAATCGAGATTAGGATTTGTCACTCCGTGTATCGGAGAGGTATCTCTGGGCCCTCTCGGTAATGCTCGTCACTATAAGCCTTGCAAGTAATGTGACTAATGAGTTAGTTGCGGGATAAAGTATTACGGAACGAGTAAAGAGACTTGCCGGTAACGAGATTGAACTAGGTATGATGATACCGACGATCAAATCTCGGGCAAGTAACATACTGATGACAAAGGGAACAACTTATGTTGTTATGCGGTTTGACCAATAAAGATCTTCGTAGAATATGTAGGAACCAATATGAGCATCCAGGTTCCGCTATTGGTTATTGACCGGAGATGAGTCTCGGTCATGTCTACATAGTTTTCAAACCCGTAGGGTCCGCACGCTTAATGTTCGATGATGATTGGTATTATGAGTGATGTGATTTGATGTACCGAAGGTTGTTCGGGGTCCCGGATGAGATCATAGACATGATGAGGAGTCTTGAAATGGTTAAGACATAAAGATCGATATATTGGAAGGATATATTCGGACATCGAAAAGGTTTCGAGTGATTTAGTTATTTTTCGGAGTACCGGGGAGTTACGGGAATTCATCGGGAGAAGTAATTGGCCTTATTGGGCTTTAGTGGAGAGAGGGGAGAAGGTCCAAGAGGTGGCGCGCGCCTCCCCCTGCCCAAACCTAATTGGACAAGGGGTGGGGGCGCGACCCCCCTTTCCTTCTCCCTATCCCTCTCTTTCCTTCTCTCCTACTCCGAATAGGAAAGAGGAGGGGAATCCTACTTGGACTAGCGAGTCTTAGTAGGATTCCCCACACCTGGCACGCCCCCTTAGGGCCGGCCACATGTAACGCCCTCGATGCAGCTATATCTCCTACGTGTCGAAGCACGACTTAGAGGCATAACCGCATTGAAAGCAATGTCGCAAGTAAGGTAATCTTCACAACAACCCATGTAAATAAATAAAAGGGGAAAAGATACATAGTTGGCTTACACTCGCCACGTCACACAAATACATGAATGACATTACAATCATCCAATACACTCACGGTCCGACTACGGTACCAAAATAAAGATCAACCCCACATGCGACAAAGTCCACGATCGCCCCAACTAGGCACCACTTCAACCCCACATGCGACAAAGTCCCCGATCGCCCCAACTGGGCACCACTACTGATCATCTGGGAAAGACACATAGTAACAATGGGAGTCTTCATCGAACTCCCACTTGAGCTCAAGTGCATCATCTGGAGCGGTATCATCAATCCCTGCATCTGGTTTTGGAAGTAATCTGTGAGTCATGGGGACTCAGCAATCTCGCACCCTCGCGATCAAGACTATTTAAGCTTATAGGTAAGACAAAGTATGATGTGGAGCTGCAGCAAGCGACTAGCATATATGGTGGCTAACATACGCAAAAGAGAGCGAGAAGAGAAGGCAAAAGAACGGACGAACAACTATGATCCAGAAGTGGTCCTCGAACAACCTACGTCAAACATTACTCCAACACCGTGTTCACTTCCCAGACTCCGCCGAGAAGAGACCATCACGGTTACACACGCGGTTGGTTCATTTTAATTAAGTTAAGTTTCAAGTTATCTACAACCAGACATTAACAAATTCCCATCTGCCCATAACCGCGGGCACGGCTTTCGAAAGTTCAAATCCCTGCTGGGGAGTCCCAACTTAGCCCATCACAAGCTCTCACGGTCAACGAAGGATATTCCTTCTCCCAAGACAATCCGATCAGACTTGGCATCCCGGTTACAAGACATCCTCGACAATGGTAAAACAAGTCCAGCAACACCGCCCGAATGTGCCGACAAATCCCGATAGGAGCTGCACATATCTTGTTCTCAGGGCACACTCAGATGAGCGCTCCATACAACTAAAACCAAACCTCGAGTTTCCCCGAGGGGGCGCTGCACAGGGCTCTAATTTGGACCAACACTCAGAGGAGCACTGGCCCGGGGGGGTTAAATAAAGATGACCCTCGGGCTCCAGAAACCCAAGGGAAAAATAGGCTAGGTGGCAAATGGTAAAACCAAGGTTGGGCATTGCTGGAGGAGTTTTATTCAAGGCGAACTGTCAAGGGGTTCCCATTATAACCCAACCGCGTAAGGAACGCAAAATCCAGGAACATAACACCGATATGACGGAAACTAGGGCGGCAAGAGTGGAACAAAACACTAGGAAAAAGGCCGAGCCTTCCACCCTTTACCAAGTATATAGATGCATTAAGATAAACAGGATAATGTGGTGATATCCCAACAATAAACAATGTTCCAACAAGGAACGATCTCCAATCTTCACCTGCAACTAGCAACGCTATAAGAGGGGCTGAGCAAAGTGGTAACATAGTGAAACAACGGTTTGCTAGGACATGGTGGGTTAGAGGTTTGACATGGCAATTTGGGAGGCATGATAAGCAAGTGGTAGGTATCGTAGCATAGGCATAGCAAAAGAGCGAGCATCTAGCAAGCAAAGATAGAAGTGATTTCGAGGGTATGATCATCTTGCCTGCAAAGTTATCAGAGTTGAGTTGATCCTCGTAAGCGAACTCAACGGGCTCCTCATTCACGAACTCGTGTCCTGGCTCTACCCAAGCAAGACAAACAAGCAAAAGGAACACAATCAACCACGTGCAATGCTCAAGCAACATGATGCAAACATGGTATGATATGCGGGATGCGGTATGTGATGCATATGCAAGAATTGACAAGGAATGGATGAACCTGGCCTCAACTTGGAAATCCAAGAGTGCCACTGGAAAGGTGAGGTGATTTCGGTTGAAATCGATATAAAGATCACCGGAATCGGATGCACGGTTTGGAAATGGCAAGCAAAACAAATATGGCACCGGTCTGCGATAATGAGCAAGTGACCAACTAAAGGCATCAAGATAAATATGCTACAACACTCAAACATGACAAAAAAATACATGGCAGGGATCCACTCATGATGCTTGACAAAAGATGAACACTGAGCTACGGATAATTCATCCATTAACAGGTTCAAACAAGCATGGCAAAAGAGCAAATGACAACAGGTTTTAGACTTGGTGAAATTAACACAAGTCTGGAATTTATCATCAGGAAGCACACTTTAGAGCATGAAAACTACAAGCTACAGGAACTTAACATGGCAAAGCAAGGCATGGCATGAAGCTACTCAAAGCACTTAAAAAAGTCCCTTAGTGACCTTGAGCCAAAAGGGATCAGAAAATACAATTGCAAGCATGTGAACATGGCAAAAACATAAATAGATTCAGATTAGTGAAAAACTGGAGCATGCAAAATAGTTAACGAGTAGGCATGTTTACGAGCTCTATGCACTCACTACAGAGCATGGCATGACAAACTAATCATACACCCATCAAGAAGACATGGCATAGAAACTAGACATGGCAAGAACAACATCATAGCATGCACGGATCAATAGCAACATCCTCGGCAAAATCGCTAAACATGTCAACAATCTGCTAGGAACATTTATATAGCAAAAGTAGAGCTCGATTGACTCAAGCTAGGATGCTCCATAAATGCAAACAAAGACATGGATGGATAGAGCACCACAATTTTAACAAAACATCCTTACTGATCATCCTCAAAAGACGCACGGATCACTAGGAAACAACATGAACATATGACATAACAACAAAAACGGAACAAGGACTTAGTGAAATTCTAAGTCCCCGAAGTCAGCATCAACGATTACGCTACTTTGCAAGCTTGTGCTAGTCACCACAAATATCACAAAAATACATGGCATACACCCTTGTAAAGATGGCATGGCATATAAAAAATACATGTAGAGCTCAGGATCATAGCATGCACACATTAATCATGGCAAAAACGACAAAATGCCATTTGCTGAAACAGATCTGACAAATTCATCACATAGCCCTCTTCCAAAAGCATTTCGGGCATCAAGATGAGCTCAAATGAAAATGATGCAATGAGATGAAATGATGTACTCGTCGAGGCGAACATTTTTATATGCTACACGCACGAATCGGACCTACGATGAGAGAGTTATGACATGCCAAAATTTGCAAAAGTATCTGAAAATTAGGGTTAGAGTCAACCCTCTCAGATCCAGATCTGGCTGCCGCGCGGATCGAGGAGATCGTCGGATCGCACTGTTCACCGGAGAGAAGAGGGAGGCGGCCGGAGGTGGACTTGACGGCCGGCGATCGCCGGAGCTGCGGAGGCCGGCGAGGAGGGACTGCGGGCGCCGATGGCCAGGGCGGCGGGCGCCGGTGATGGAGGCCGCGGTGGCCGGCGAGCGAGGAGCGGCGGAGGACGGCGCCGGCGTCAGTGGCGGCACCGGTGGTCGGCGCCGGAGCCGGGAGGCGGAGCAGGCGGCGGCGGTGGTCGGCGCCGAGCCGGGAGGCGGAGCAGGCGGCGGCTCGGGCGCCCAGGCGGCGCGGAGCTTCGAGCTCGCAGGGGCCCGCCCCGGGCCTCATGGGCCGGCGCGGTGGGAGGCACGGCGATGTGGGGCGCGGGCGGCGGATGAATCCATAAGCGCCACGTGGCGGCGGCGGGGTGAAGCGGACGTTGTCCGGCCAGACGGAGATTTGTCTGGCGGCGCGTGGAGAGGAAGGGTCTAGGGTTAGGGGGAGAAGAGACCCGGGAATTTCGGAGAAGACCTAGTTTTATAGGTAGGAGGAGCTAGGAGGCTCCAAATTGAGCACGGTTTGCGGCCACGCGATCATGATCGAACGCTCCAAACGATGGAGGAGGTTTAGGTGGGTTTTGGGCCACTTTGGAGAGGTGTTGGGCTGCAACACACACAAGGTCTTTTCGGTCCCTCGGTTAACCGTTCAAGTAACGAACGAAGTCCAAATGGCACGAAACTTGACAGGCGGTCTACCGGTAGTAAACCAATGTTGCATGACAACTCTCGGTCCAAACCGGAAACATTTAACCCCCACACACGAAAAGAGGTAGAAAGGGGCACCGGAGGAGATAGGAGCGCCGAAATGCAAAACGGACAACGGGGAAAATGCTCAGATGCACGAGACGAACACGTATGCAAATGTAATGCACATGATGACATGATATGAGATGCATGACAAAGACAACAACACACGGAGACAAAAACCCAACAACGACGAAATAAAATAACTTAGCGCCGGAAACGGCAAGTGTTGGAGTACAGCTTAGGTAAATTACATCCGGGGTGTTACAACACTCCACCACTACGAAAGGATCTCGTCCCGAGATCTAGGACTGGAAAAACTCCGGGTACTCAGAATGGAGGTGATCCTTGCATTCCCAGGTGGCTTCACGGTCGGAATGATGTGACCACTTGACTTTGAGGAATTTGATTGACTTGTTGCGAGTCTTGCGCTCAGTTTCTTCAAGAATAGCAACTGGGTGCTCATGATAAGAAAGGTCTTCTTGGAGATCAATGTCTTCGAAGTTGACGGTGCAGTCAGGGGTCTTGAAGCACTTGTGGAGCTGAGAGACATGGAACACGTTGTGCATGTTTGTAAAGTTGGAGGGAAGCTCGAGTTGATAGGTGAGATCGCCTCTCTTGCTGACGATCTTGAAGGGACCCACGTATCTAGGGGCAAGCTTCCCTTTGATACCGAAGCGACGAGTACCTTTCATTGGAGAGACGCGAAGGTAAACATGGTCTCCGATCTCGAAAGCCAAATCACGATGCTTACTATCATAGTAGCTCTTCTGGCGCGATTGCGCTGCTTTGAGGTTATCACGAATGACTTTGCATATCTCTTCTGCCTTTGTGATCAAGTCATTTCCGAGAAGTTGATGTTCACCAGTCTTTGACCAGTTAAGAGGAGTACGGCACTTCCTGCCATAGAGAATTTCAAATGGGGCCTTGCCCGAACTCGCTTGGAAGCTGTTGTTGTAGGACAACTCGGCATATGGAAGACAATCTTCCCACTTCATACCGAAAGAGATAACGCAAGCCCTAAGCATATCTTCAAGAATCTGATTGACACGATCGACTTGGCCGCTAGTTTGAGGATGAAAAGCTGTGCTGAAACGGATGTTGGTGCCCATGGCCTTCTGAAAAGAATCCCAAAACTTCGAGGTGAAGATGCTGCCACGATCTAAAGAAATCAACTATGGAATGTCGTGCAGAGAGACAATCCGAGAAGTATATAGCTCCGCCAATTGAGCTGTTGTGATGGATTCTTTGATAGGAAGGAAATGAGCCAGTTTAGTGAGTTTGTCGATGACAACGAATATAGCATCATTGCCACGCTTAGACTTTGGAAATCCAGTCACGAAGTCCATCTCAATGTGGTCAAACTTCCATTCTGGAATGGCAAGAGGTTGGAGGAGACCAGCTGGTCGTTGGTGTTCTGCCTTCACTCTTCTGCAGACATCACATTCATTCACGAACTGAGCAATCTCGTGCTTCATTCGAGTCCACCAATACGCCTGCTTGAGGTCTTGGTACATCTTTGTGCTCCAGGGTGGATAGAGAGGAGTGAATTGTGAGCCTCGTTCATAATGACTTTACGAAGGTCACCTTTAGGCACAACAATGCGATCCTCGAAGAAGAGAGTATCCTTGTCATCAAGATGATATCACTTGTACTTGGGTTGACTCTTGGCAATCCCAATCTTCACCTTCTTCACCATAGCATCAAGAAGTTGAGCCTCGCGAATCTGATCTTCCAAAGTAGGAGAGACTTGGAGGTTTGCGAGAAATCCTTGAGGAACAACTTGCAGGTTGAGTTTGTGGAAAGCTTCACAAAGCTCGGGTTGGTAAGGCTTGAGAATCAAACTGTTGCAGTAAGCCTTCCTGCTCAATGCGTCAGCAATTACATTGGCCTTGCCTAGAGTATATTCGATGCTCGGATTATACTCTTGAATCATTTCGACCCAACGAGTCTGCCTGAGGTTGAGATTAGGCTGAGTGAAGATGTACTTGAGACTCTTGTGGTCAGTGAAGATGTCCTCTTTTCTTCCAAATAAGAGATGTCTCCAAGTCAAAAGAGCATGCACAACTGCCACCAACTCGAGGTCGTGAGTGGGGTAGTTCTTTTCATTGGGCTTCAACTAGCGAGAAGTATAGGCCACAATTTTCTTCTCTTGCATCAACACTACACCAAGACCTTGAAGAGAGGCATCACATAAGACTCGAACGGTTTGGATTCATCAGGAGGAGTCAGAACTGGGGCAGTGAATAATTTCTCTTTCAGGGTGTTGAAAGCGATGTCACATTCAGGAGACCAAACATACTTCATGTGCTTCTGGAGAAGGTTTGAAAGAGGCTTCGCGATCTTTGAAAAGTTCTCAACGAACCTTCGACAATAGCTTGCGAGACCAAGGAATCTGCGGAGTTGCTTCATGTTCTGAGGTGGTTCCCAAGTCACAATTGCAGACACCTTCTCAGGATTCACCGATATTCCCTTGTCAGAGATGATATGCCCAAGATAGAGAACCTCATCGAGCCAAAACTCGCACTTTGAAAACCTGGCGTAGAACTGATGTTCTCTGAGATTATCCAGCACCAAACGCAAGTGCTTGGCATGATCTTCCTTGTTCTTTGAAAAGACCAAAATGTCATCGAGGTAGACCAAGACGAAGTCATTTGTGTAGGGGTTGAAGATGAAGTTCATCATGCGAGAGAAAGTCGGAGGAGCGTTGACGAAGCCAAAAGACATGACAGTGTATTCATATGAACCATAGCTTGTTCTGAATGATGTCTTGGGAATATCTTGCTCATGAATTCGAATCTGGTGATAGCCCATACGGAGATCAAGCTTGGAGAATACTTGAGCACCTTTGAGTTGTTCGAACAGCTCGTTGATGTTGGGAAGTGGGTACTTGTTCTTTATAGTCTTCTTGTTCAATGGACGGTAGTCAACACAAAGTCGGTCCGTTCCATCCTTCTTCTTCACAAAAAGAACTCCACAACCCCACGGAGAAGAACTAGGTCGGATGAGACCCATTCGCTCTTGAATATCGAGTTGCTTCTTCAGCTCCTTCAACTCTTCAGGTCCAATCTTGTAAGGACGTTTGCAAACAGGTTCCGTGCCAGGCTCAAGATCGATGACGAATTCAATTGGCCGGTGCGGAGGCATTCCTAGAAGCTCTTCTAGAAAGACATCTTGATATTCGCAAACGACTGGAATTTGAGAGATGGCATCCAGTTCACCCTTCTCATTGAGAGAAAACAGACGGATGGTATCATCACGAGCGGCAAAGACAATTACATCCTCAGACGAATGAGTCAATTGAATCTGCCTGGCAGCACAATCTAGCTGAGCCTTGTGCTTAGCAAGCCAATCCATTCCGAGAATAAGATAAATATCCAAGTCACCCAGAACATTTGGAGAAGACAAGAACTTATAGTCGCCCAAGGTGATTGAAACATCCAGAACGCATACTCAAGAAGTCATTTGACGGGCCGGAGAGACAATAGCCAACGGTTTCGACAACACTTGAGTAACAAAATCATGCTTAGATGCAAAAGGTCTCGAGATGAAACAATGCGATGCACCAGTGTCAAAAAGAACTCTTGCAGGAATATCTTTAACAGGAAGGCTACCCATGATGACATCTGACGAGTCCTCTGCCTGAGCTGCATTCACCATGTTGACTTTGGCGTACTTTGGGTTATGCTTGACCAAAGTTGTACTTGCTATCTCACAGGAGGAGGAGGAGGGAGACGCCTCTGATTGAAGCATTTGTTGGCATAGTGACCCTTCTGTTGGCACTTGTTGCACATGACCTCCGAGAGCGGACGGTGATACGGAGCACTTGCTCTTGGAGCTTGAGACGAAGTCTTGTTCTGAAAGCCAGGGTTGGGTGGGTGGGAAGATCCACTGCCACCTTTGCTCTTCTGCTGATAAGGCTGACAGAACGGAGGAGGAGGAAGCCAATACTTCTGCTGCTTAGCCACTTGAGTAGAGGAAGAAGGAGTTGCATCTCTGACTCGCTTCTTGGAAGAATCGCACTTCAGTTGAGCAGTCTCTTGCTTCATTGCCATGTTGTAAAATTCATCGTACTTCTTGGGCTCAAAGAGGACGAGAGCTACCTGGAGTTCTTCTCTGAGACCACCCCTGAACTGGTATATCATGCTCTTCTCATCAGGGACGTCTTGCTTAGCAAAATGGGCGAGCTTCTGAAACATGATGTTGTACTGGTAAACAGACATAGTGCCTTGCTTCAGGTCGCAGAATTCCTCACGCTTGCTTTCAACCACACTCTAAGGAATATGATGAGCTTTGAAGTCTTAACAGAATTCATCCCAGGTAATTGCATGACCTCCTCTAGAATCTTTGTACTGCTGAAACCATTCTGCAGCTTGGTCTTTGAGTTGGAAGGAGGCGAACTTGACAAAGTCCTCAGGCCTAATGTTACTCCACTCGAAATGCTTGCATATGTCCACGAGCCAATCATTAGCGTCTGTTGCCTCAACACAATTGCTAAAGGTCTTTGGCTGGTTAGCGAGGAACTGGTTGAGTGTAGCAAACTGATTCTGATTGTTGCGATGGCCCTGGTTCCCTTGGTTGCGCTCTTCAAGAAGTTGCATGATCAGTTGCGTGTTTGCATTGGTAGTGGCCATCATAGCTTGCCATGCCTCCGGAGGTGGAGGTGGTGGTGGCGGATTAGGATTCGGAGTCGTGCACGTTGGAGGAGCCATCTTGAAGAGGTTGACATCTGTTAGCATCTTGATAGACAAATATTGAAGCTGAATCAAACGGGTTGAAATTGCAACATATAGTCTTCACATCCGAACAAAATGAACGAATGCATTCCAATTGAAATGGTCACATATCCATAAATTGAGAAGCCACTTAGAATTGAGGAAGAAGAATAAAACCAACAAGGTACGGACAAGAACGAATACTTGGCGAGGATTACCCAATCCCAAACCAAATATCCACGGAACAAGAACTAGAGCTACAAGAATTCCCACATATGAAACTCCCAAACCTTTCCGGTTATGCAATCAGGTGTTGGGGATACATGGGAAGCATAATATCTCACCCAAATCTAGCAAATCCTACATCCAGCTGTATCCATCCTTCAACACATAACCGAGAAAACTTCGGAAATCATTTACCTCAACCTTCGAAAAGCATCCGTTATACAAGTTATGGCAATACTCCCGAACTCCTGCCCCAGTACTGGGTGGCGTCAAGGTTATCTCACCAACAACTGCATAAAAGAGATTTTCGATGTCGGCGAAACTCAGGTATTCCAGAATCTCAACGATAAAATTGTGACGACAACACCTCGGAGCTCAACTCCCCGGGACACTGCCACAACCCCTAAATGTCAGGAGGCACCAAGAACAATGTTCTCGTCACAAAACCATCGGAATGATTCCAAGATACCCGCGTGATCCTAAAAAAAATTTAGTGAAATTTGAGAAGAGAAGAGTCAAAACTCTACATCAGGATGCCTCACCAGAGCGATGAAGGGACTGGGGAGTAAAAAGAATTCCTAACTCTCCGATATATATAATCCTAAATGACTCAAAACATTTTTCTAGACTCAACAACGCCAACGATTCGATCAAGCAGGGGGATCCTAAGGTCGGGGAAGGCTCTGATTACCAACTTGTAACGCCCTCGATGCGACTATATCTCCTACGTGTCGAAGCACGACTTAGAGGCATAACCGCATTGAAAGCAATGTCGCAAGTAAGGTAATCTTCACAACAACCCACGTAAATAAATAAAAGGGGAAAAGATACATAGTTGGCTTACACTCGCCACGTCACACAAATACATGAATAACATTACAATCATCCAATACACTCACGGTCCGACTACAGTACCAAAATAAAGATCAACCCCACATGCGACAAAGTCCCCGATCGCCCCAACTGGGCACCACTACTGATCATCTGGGAAAGACACATAGTAACGACGAGAGTCTTCATCGAAATCCACTTGAGCTCAAGCGCATCGTCTGGAGCAGTATCATCGGTCCCTGCATCTGGTTTTGGAAGTAATCTGTGAGTCACGGGGACTCAGCAATCTCGCACCCTCGCGATCAAGACTATTTAAGCTTATAGGTAAGACAAGGTATGATGTGGAGCTGCAGCAAGCGACTAGCATATATGGTGGCTAACATACGCAAAAGAGAGCGAGAAGAGAAGGCAAAAGCACGGACGAACAACTATGATCCAAAAGTGATCCTAGAACAACCTACGTCAAACATTACTCCAACACCGTGTTCATTTCCCAGACTCCGCCGAGAAGAGACCATCATGGTTACACACGCGGTTGGTTCATTTTAATTAAGTTAAGTTTCAAGTTATCTACAACTGGACATTAACAAATTCCCATCTGCCCATAACCGCAGGCACGGCTTTCGGAAGTTCAAATCCCTGCAGGGGAGTCCCAACTTAGCCCATCACAAGCTCTCACGGTCAATGAAGGATATTCCTTCTCCCAAGACAATCCGATCAGACTCGGCATCCCGGTTACAAGACATCCTCGACAATGGTAAAACAAGTCCAGCAACACCGCCCGAATGTGCCGACAAATCCCGATAGGAGCTGCACATATCTCGTTCTCAGGGCACACTCAGATGAGCGCTCCATACAACTAAAACCAAACCTCGAGTTTCCCCGAGGGGGCGCTGCACAGGGCTCTAGTTTGGACCAACACTCAGAGGAGCACTGGCCCGGGGGGGTTTAAATAAAGATGACCCTCAGGCTCCGAAAACCCAAGGGAAAAAGAGGCTAGGTGGCAAATGGTAAAACCAAGGTTGGGCATTGCTGGAGGAGTTTTATTCAAGGCGAACTGTCAAGGGGTTCCCATTATAACCCAACTGCGTAAGGAATGCAAAATCCGGGAACATAACACCGATATGACGGAAAGTAGGGCGGCAAGAGTGGAACAAAACACTAGGCAAAAGGCCGAGCCTTCCACCCTTTACCAAGTATATAGATGCATTAAGATAAACAGGATAATGTGGTGATATCCCAACAATAAACAATGTTCCAACAAGGAACGATCTCCAATCTTCACCTGCAACTAGCAACGCTATAAGAGGGGCTGAGCAAAGCGGTAACATAGCGAAACAACGGTTTGCTAGGACATGGTGGGTTAGAGGTTTGACATGGCAATTTGGGAGGCATGATAAGCAAGTGGTAGGTATCGTAGCATAGGCATAGCAAAAGAGCGAGCATCTAGCAAGCAAAGATAGAAGTGATTTCGAGGGTATGATCATCTTGCCTGCAAAGTTATCAGAGTTGACTTGATCCTCGTAAACGAACTCAACGGGCTCCTCATTCACGAACTCGTGTCCCGGCTCTACCCAAGCAAGACAAACAAGCAAAAGGAACACAATCAACCACGTGCAATGCTCAAGCAACATGATGCAAACATGGTATGATATGCGGGATGCGGTATGTGATGCATATGCAAGAATTGACAAGGAATGGATGAACCTGGCCTCAACTTGGAAATCCAAGAGTGCCACTAGAAAGGTGAGGTGATTTCGGTTGAAATCGATATAAAGATCACCGGAATCGGATGCACGGTTTGGAAATGGCAAGCAAAACAAATATGGCACCGGTCTGCGATAATGAGCAAGTGACCAACTAAAGGCATCAAGATAAATATGCTACAACACTCAAACATGACAACAAAATGCATGGCAGGGATCCACTCATGATGCTTGACAAAAGATGAACACTGAGCTACGGATAATTCATCCATTAACAGGTTCAAACAAGCATGGCAAAAGAGCAAATGACAACAGGTTTTAGACTTGGTGAAATTAACACAAGTCTGGAATTTATCATCAGGAAGCACACTTTAGAGCATGAAAACTACAAGCTACAGGAACTTAACATGGCAAAGCAAGGCATGGCATGAAGCTACTCAAAGCACTTAAAAAAGTCCCTTAGTGACCTTGAGCCAAAAGGGATCAGAAAATACAATTGCAAGCATGTGAACATGGCAAAAACATAAACAGATTCAGATTAGTGAAAAACTGGAGCATGCAAAACAGTTAACGAGTAGGCATGTTTACGAGCTCTATGCACTCACTACAGAGCATGGCATGACAAACTAATCATACACCCATCAAGAAGACATGGCATAGAAACTAGACATGGCAAGAACAACATCATAGCATGCACGGATCAATAGCAACATCCTCGGCAAAATCGCTAAACATGTCAACAATCTGCCAGGAACATTTATATAGCAAACGTAGAGCTCTATTGACTCAATCTAGGATGCTCCATAAATGCAAACAAAGACATGGATGGATAGAGCACCACAATGTTAACAAAACATCCTTACTGATCATCCTCAAAAGATGCACGGATCACTAGGAAACAACATGAACATATGACATAACAACAAAAACGGAACAAGGACTTAGTGAAATTCTAAGTCCCCGAAGTCAGCATCAACGATTACGCTACTTTCCAAGCTTGTGCTAGTCACCACAAATATCACAAAAATACATGGCATACATCCTTGTAAAGATGGCATGGCATATAACAAAATACATGTAGAGCTCAGGATCATAGCATGCACACATTAATCATGGCAAAAATGACAAAATGCCATTTGCTGAAACAGATCTGACAAATTCATCACATCGCCCTCTTCCAAAAGCATTTCGGGCATAAAGATGAGCTGAAATGAAAATGATGCAATGAGATGAAATGATGTACTCGTCGAGGCAAACATTTTTATATGCTACACGCACGAATTGGACCTACGATGAGAGATTTATGACATGCCAAAATTTGCAAAAGTATCTGAAAATTAGGGTTAGAGTCAACCCTCTCAGATCCAGATCTGGCCGGCGCGCGGATCGAGGAGATCGCCGGATCACACTGTTCACCGGAGAGAAGAGGGAGGCGGCCGGAGGTGGACTTGACGGCCGGCGATCGCCGGAGCTGCGGAGGCCGGCAAGGAGGGACTGCGGGCGCCGGTG
>NC_041384.1:486863271-486887704 GCF_002162155.2 Triticum dicoccoides | reverse complement strand
ATGGAGGCCGCGGTGGCCGGCGAGCGAGGAGCGGCGGAGGACGGTGCCGGCGTCAGTGGCGGCGGCGGTGGTCGGCGCCGGAGCCGGGAGGTGGAGCAGGCGGTGGCGATGGTCGGCGCCGAGCCGGGAGGCAGAACAGGCGGCGGCTCGGGCGCCCCAGGCGGTGCGGAGCTTCGGGCTCGTGGGGGCCCGCCCCGGGCCTCGCGGGCCGGCGCGGTGGGAGGCGCGGCGATGTGGGGCGCGGGCAGCGGACGAATCCGGAAGCGCCACGTGGCGGCGGCGGGGTGAAGCGGAGGTTGTCCGACCGGACGGAGATTTGTCCGGCGGCGCGTGGAGAGGAAGGGTCTAGGGTTAGGGGGAGATGAGACCCGGGAATTTTGGAGAAGACCTAGTTTTATAGGTAGGAGGGGCTAGGAGGCTCCAAATTGAGCACCGTTTGCGGCCACACGATCGTGATCGAACGCTCCAGATGATGGAGGAGGTTTAGGTGGGTTTTGGGCCACTTTGGAGAGGTGTTGGGCTGCAACACACATGAGGCCTTTTCGGTCCCTCGGTTAACCGTTGGAGTATCAAACGAAGTCCAAATGGCACGAAACTTGACAGGAGGTCTATCGGTAGTAAACCAAGGTTGCATGACAACTCTCGGTCTAAACCGGAAATGTTTAACCCCCACACACAAAAAGAGGTAGAAAGGGGCACCGGAGGAGATAGGAGCGTCGGAATGCAAAACGGACAACGGGGAAAATGCTCGGATGCACGAGACGAACACGTATGCAAATGCAATGCACATGATGACATGATATGAGATGCATGACAAAGACAACAACACACGGAGACAAAAACCCGACAATGACGAAATAAAATAACTTAGCACCGAAAACGACAAGAGTTGGAGTACAGCTTAGGTAAATTACATCCGGGGTGTTACACCACCTCTCCCCTCCCCTCCTCTATATACGTGGCCAGGGGGTACCCCATAGACACACAAGTTGATTCTTAGCCGTGTGCGGTGCCCCCTTCACAGATTTCCACCTCGGTCATATTTTCGTAGTGCTTAGGCAAAGCCCTGCGTCGGTAACTCCATTATCACCGTCAACAAGCTGCCATGCTGACGAAACTCTCCCTCGGCCTCAGCTGGATCTAGAGTTCGAGGGACGTCACCAAGCTGAACGTGTGTAGATCACGGAGGTGCCGTGCGTTCGGTACTTGATCGTTTGGATCGTGAAGACGTTCGACTACATCAACCGCGTTACTTAACGCTTCCACTTTTGGTCTACAAGGGTACGTGGACACGCTCTCCCCGCTCGTTGCTATGCATCACCTAGATGGATCTTGCGTGTGCGTAGGCAAAATTTTGAAATACTACGTTCGCCAAGAGTGGCATCCGAGCCAGGTCTTTGCGTAGATGTCATATGCACGAGTAGAGCACAAAGAGTTGTGGGCGTGGGTATATACTTATTGCTTGTCGTCACTAGTTGTTTCTTGATTCGGCGGTATTGCTGGATGAAGCGGCCCGGACCGACATTACATGACCGCGTTCATGAGACTGGTTCTACCGACGTGCTTTGCACACAGGTGGCTGGGGGGTGTCAGTTTCTCCAACTTTAGTTGAATCAGATTCAATGAATAGGATTCTTTCTAAAGATCAAAAAGCAATCACTATACCACATTGTGGTTTTGATGCGTAGGTAAGAACAGTTCTTGCTAAAGCCCGTAGCAGCCACGTAAAACTTGCAACAACAAAGTAGAGGATGTCTAAGTTGTTTTTGCAGGGCATGTTGTGATGTGATATGGTCAAGACGTGGTGATATATAAATTGTTGTATGAGATGATCATGTTTTGTTAAAGTTATCGGCAACTGGCTAAAGCCTTATGGTTGTCTCCTTATTGCATAAGATGCAAGCGCCATATTATTGCTTTACTTTATAGCTATGCGATAGCAATAGTTGCAAAAGCAATAGTTAGCGAGACAACCATGTGACGACATGTTGATAAAGATCAAGATGATGGAGATCATGGTGTCATGCTGGTGATGATGGAGATCATGACGGTACTTTGGAGATGGAGATCAAAGGCACGAGATGATGATGGCCATATCGTGTCACATATTTTGATTGCATGTGATGTTTATCTTTTATGCATCTTATTTTTCTTAGTACGGCGGTAGCATTATAAGATGATCTCTCACTAAACTTCAAGGTGTAAGTGTTTGATATGTCTCCAACGTATCTATAATTTTTGATTGTTCCATGCTATTATATTATCTGTTTTGGATGTTAATGGGCTTATTTATATACTTTTATATTATTTTTGGGACTAACCTACTAAACCAAGGCCCAGTGCAAATTGTTGTTTTTTTGCCTATTTCAGTGTTTCGCAGAAAAGGAATATCAAACGGAATCCAAACGGAATGAACCTTCGGGAGAGTTATTTTTGGAACAAACGAGATCCAGGGGACTTGGAGTAGACGTCAAGAAATCAACGAAGGTTTATATCATATTACTTGAGTTTATCCCTCTACATCATGTCATCTTGCTTAATGTGTTACTCTGTTCTTATGAACTTAATACTTTAGATGCATGATGGATAGCGGTCAATGTGTGGAGTAATAGTAGTAGATGTAGAATCATTTCGGTCTACTTGTCGCGGACGTGATGCCTATATACATGATCATGCCTAGATATTCTCATAATTATGCATTTTTCTATCAATTGCTCGACTGTAATTTGTTCACTCACCGTAATACTTATGCTATCTTGAGAGAAGCCACTAGTGAAACCTATGGCCCCCGGGTCTATCTTTTATCATATAAGTTTCCAATCTATTTATTTCGCAATCTTTACTTTCAATCTATATCATAAAAATACCAAAAATATTTATCTTATTATTATTATCTCTATCAGATCTCACTCTCGTAAGTGACCGTGAAGGGATTGACAACCCCTTTATCACGTTGGTTGCGAGGTTCTTATTTGTATGTGTAGGTACGAGGGACTTGCGTGTAGTCTCCTACTGGATTGATACCTTGGTTCTCAAAAACTGAGGGAAATACTTACGCTACTTTACTGCATCACCCTTTCCTCTTCAAGGGAAAACCAACGCAGTGCTCAAGAGGTAGCAAGAAGGATTTCTGGCGCCGTTGCCGGGGATATCTACCACAAGTCAAGACATACCAAGTACCCTTCACAAACTCTTATCCCTCGCATTACATTATTTGCCATTTGCCTCTCGTTTTCCTCTCCCCCACTTCACCCTTGCTATTTTATTTTCCCTCTTTTTCCGCTCGCCTCTTTTTTGCTCGCCTCTTTTTGTTTGCCTCTTGCTTGCTTGTGTGTTGGATTGTTTGTCACGATGGCTCAAGATAATACTAAATTGTGTGACTTTTCCAATACCAACAATAATGATTTTATTAGCACTCTGATTTCTCCCCTTGCCGATGCTGAATCTTGTGAGATTAATACTGCTTTGCTGAATCTTGTCATGAAAGATCCGTTTTCCGGCCTTCCCAGTGAAGATGCCGCTACCCATCTAAATAGCTTTGTTGATTTTTGTGATATGCAAAAGAAGAAAGATGTGGATAATGATATTGTTAAATTGAAGCTATTCCCATTTTCACTTAAAGATCATGCTAAAACTTGGTTTTCGTCTTTGCCTAAAAATAGTATCAATTCATGGAATAAGTGCAAAGATGATTTTATCTCTAAGTATTTTCCTCCCACTAAGATCATCTCTCTTAGAAACGATATTATGAATTTTAAGCAACTTGATCATGAACATGTTGCACAAGCTTGGGAGAGGATGAAATTAATGATATGTAATTGCCCTACACATGGTTTGAATCGTTGGATGATTATACAATTTTTTATGCTGGATTGAATTTTTCTTCTAGAAATCTTTTAGATTCGGCCGCGGGGGGGGGGGGCACTTTTATGGAAATCACTTTAGGAGAAGCTACTAAACTCCTAGATAATATTGTGGTTAATTATTCTCAATGGCACACTGAAAGATCTACTAGTAAAAAGGTGCATGCAATAGAAGAAATTAATGTTTTGAGTGGAAAGATGGATGAACTTATGAAATTGTTTGCTAATAAGAGTGTTTCTTATTATCCTAATTATATGCATTTGTCTACTTTGATTGAGAATAATAATGAATCTATGGATGTGAATTTTGTTGGTAGGAACAATTTTGGTAATAACGCGCATAGAGGTAATTTTAATCCTAGGCCATTTCCTAGTAATTCCTCTAATAATTATGGTAATTCCTACAACAATTCTTATGGAAATTATAATAAGATTCCCTCTGATTTTTAATCTAATATTAAAGAATTTATTAGTTCGCAAAAGAGTTTCAATGCTTTGATTGGAGAAAAACTGTCTAAGATTGATGAGTTGGCTAGGAACGTGGATAGAATTTCTCCTGATGTTGATTCTTTGAAACTTATATCTATTCCACCTAATCATGATATCAATGAGTCTCTCAAAGCTATGAGAATTTCCATTGATGAGTGCAAAGAAAGAACCGCTAGGATGCGTGCTAAAAAAGATTGCTTTGTAAAAGCGTGTTCTTTTAGTTTTGATGATAATAAGGATGAAGATCTAAAAGTGATTGATGTGTCTCCTATTAAAACTTTGTTTTGCAATATGAATCTTGATAATGATGAGACTGGAGATGAGTCAACTTTAGTAAAAGGCGTCCCAATGATTCGGAGTTTTTAGATCTTAATTCTAAAATTGGTAAAAGTGGGATTGGAGAGGTCAAAACTTTACACAGCAACGAACCCACTATTTTGGATTTCAAGGAATTTAATTATGATAATTGTTCTTTAATAGATTGTATTTCCTTGTTGCAATCCGTGCTAAATTCTCTGCATGCTTATAATCAAAATAAAGCTTTTACTAAACATATCGTTGATGCTTTAATGCAATCTTATGAAGAAAAGCTTGAATTGGAAGTTTCTATCCCTAGAAAATTTTATGATGAGTGGGAACCCACTATTAAAATTAAAATTAAAGATCATGAATGCTATGCTTTATGTGATTTGGGAGCTAGCATTTCCACGATTCCAAAAACTTTGTGTGATGTGTTAGGTTTCCGTGAATTTAATGATTGTACTTTAAATTTGCATCTCGCGGATTCCACTATTAAGAAACCTATGGGAAGTATTAATGATGTTATTAATTTTGCAAATAGGAATTATGTGCCCGTAGATTTCATTGTTCTTGATATTGATTGCAATCCTACATGTCCCATTATTCTTGGTAGGCCTTTCCATAGAACGATTGGTGCAATTATTGATATGAAAGAAGGGAATATTAGATTCAAATTTCCATTAAGGAAAGGCATGGAACAATTCCCCAGAAAGAAAATTAAATTACTTTATGAACCTATTATGAGAGCCACTTATGGATTGCATACCAAAGATGATAATACCTAGATCTATTCTTGCTTTTATGCCTAGCTAGGGGCATTAAACGATAGCGCTTGTTGGGAGGCAGCCCAATTTTATTTTTGTTTCTTGCTTTTTGGTTCTGTTTAGTAATAAATAATTCATATAGCCTCTGTTTAGATGTGGTTTTATGCTTTTAATTAGTGTTTGTGCCAAGTAGAACCTTTGGGAAGACTTGGGGAAAGTCTTTGCGATCTTGTTGTAAAAAACAAAAACTTTAGCGCTCACGAGATTTGCTGCCATCTTTTACTGGAGAGTGCAATTAGGTTGATTCTTTTTGAAGATGATTAATAGATAAATTCCTCATGTCCAGAAATTTATTTTAAAATTTTGGGGGTTACCAAAGTATTCGAAACCTACAGATTACTACAGACTGTTCTATTTTTGACAGATTCTGTTTTTCGCGTGTTGTTTGCTTATTTTGATGAATCTATGGCTAGTATCGGAGGTTATGAACCATAGAGAAGTTGGAATACAGTAGGTTTAACACCAAAACAAATAAAGAATGAGTTCATTACTGTACCTTAAGTGGTGGTTTGTTTCCTTATACTAACGAAGCTCATGAGATTTTCTGTTTAAGTTTTGTGTTGTGAAGTTTCCAAGTTTTGGGTGAAGACTTGATGGATTATGGAATAAGGAGTGGCAAGAGCCTAAGCTTGGGGATTTACAAGGCACCCCAAGGTAAAATTCAAGGACAACCAAAAGCCTAAGCTTGGGGATGCCCCGGAAGGCATCCCCTCTTTAGTCTTCTTCCATCGGTAACTTTACTTGAGGCTATTTTTTTATTCACCACATGATATGTGTTCTGCTTGGAGCGTCTTGTATGATTTGAGTCCTTGCTTTTTAATTTACCACAATCATCCTTGCTGTACACACCTTTTGGGAGAGACACACATGAATTGGAATTTATTAGAATACTTTATGTGCTTCACTTATATCTTTTGAGCTAGATAATTTTGCTCTAATGCTTCAATTATATCTTTCGGAGCACGGTGGTGGTTTTATTTTATATAAATTATTGATCTCTCAAGCTTAACTTCTATTATTTTGAGAGTCCTTTAGAACAGCATGGTAATTTGCTTTGGTTATAAAATTGGTCCTAATATGATAGGCATCCAAGATGGGTATAATAAAAACTATCATAAAAAGTGCATTGAATACTATCAGAAGTTGGATGCTTGATAATTGTTTTGAGATATGAGGATGGTGATATTAAAGTTGTGCTAGTTGAGTAGTTGTGAATTTGAGAAATACTTGTGTTGAAGTTTTCAAGTCCCGTAGCATGCACGTATGGTAACCGTTGTGTAACAAATTTGAAACATGAGGTGTTCTTTGATTGTCTTCCTTATGAGTGGCGGTCGGGGACGAGCGATGATATTTTCCTACCAATCTACCCCCCTAGGACCATGCACGTAGTGCTTGGTTTTTGATGACTTGTAAATTTGTGCAATAAGTATATGAGTTCTTTATGACTAATGCTGAGTCCATGGATTATACGCACTCTCACTCTTCCATCATTGCTAGCCTCTTCGGTACCGTGCATTGCCCTTTCTCACCTTGAGAGTTGGTGCAAACTTCGCCAGTGCATCCAAACCCCGTGATATGATATGCTCTGTCACACATAAACCTCCTTATATCTTCCTCAAAACAGCCACCATACCTACCTATTATGGCATTTCCATAGACATTCCAAGATATATTGCCATGGAACTTTCCACCATTTCATTTAGGGCACACTTCATCATTGTCACATTGCTTTGCATGATCATGTAGTTGACATCGTATTTGTGGCAAAGCCACCATGCATAAATTATCATACATGTCACCCTTGATTCATTGCTTTCCCGGTACACCACCGGAGGCATTCATATAGAGTCATATTTTGTTCTAGTATCGAGTTGTAATCATTGAGTTGTAAATAAATAGAAGTGTGATGATCATCATTAATAGAGCATGTCCCAAATAAAAAAAGAAAGGCCAAATAAAAAGGAAAGGCCCAAAAAGAAATAAAAAGGACAATGCTACTATCCTCTTTTTCCACACTTGTGCTTCAAAGTAGCACCATGATCTTTATGATAGAGAGTCTCTTGTTTTGTCACTTTCATATACTAGTGGGAATTTTTCATTATAGAACTTGGCTTGTATATTCCAACAATGGTCTTCCTCAAATGCCCTAGGCCTTCATGAGCAAGCAAGTTGGATGCACACCCACTTAGTTTCTTTTGTTGAGCTTTCATACATTTATAACTCTAGTGCATCCGTTGCATGGCAATCCCTAATCCTTGCATTGACATCAAATGATGGGCATCTCCCTAGCCCGTTGATTAGCCGCGTCAATGTGAGACTTTCTCCTTTTTGTCTTCTCCAAATAACCCCCATCATATTATTCTATTCCACCCATAGTGCTATATCCATGGCTCACGCTCATGTATTGCGTAAAAGTTGAAAAACATTGAGATTACTAAAGTATGAAACAATTGCTTGGCTTGTCATCGGGGTTGTGAAAGATGAGAGCATTCTTGTGTGACGAAAATGGAGCATGACCAAACTCTATGATTTTGTAGGGATGAACTTTCTTTTCCCATGTTACTTTGAGAAGACATGATTGCTTAGTTAGCATGCTTGAAGTATTATTGTTTTATGTCAATATTAAACTTTTGTCTTGAATCTTTTAGATCCGAATATTTCATGCCACAATAAAGAAAATTACATTGAGAATTATGCTAGGTAGCATTCCACATCAAAAATTATGTTTTTATCATTTACCTACTCGAGGACGAGCAGGAATTAAGCTTGGGGATGCTTGATACATCTCCAACGTATCTATAATTTTTTATTGTCCCATGCTATTATATTATCTATTTTGGATGTTAATGGGCTTATTTATACACTTTTATATTATTTTTGGGACTAACCTACTAACCCAAGGCCTAGTGCAAATTGCTGTTTTTTTGCCTATTCCAGTGCTTCACAGAAAAGGAATATCAAATGGAATGAAACCTTCAGGAGAGTTATTTTTGGAACAAACGTAATCCAGGGGACTTGGAGTAGACGTTAAGAAATCAACGAGGAGGCCACGAGGCAGGGAGGCGTGCCTGCCCCCCTGGGCGCGCCCCCCACCCTCGTGGGCCCCTCGTAGCTCCACCGACCTACTTCTTCCTCCTATATATATCCATATACCCTAAAAACATCCAGGAGCACCACGAAACCCTATTTCCACCGTTGCAACCTTCTGTACCTAAGAGATCCCATCTTGGGGCCTTCTCCGGAGCTCCGCCAGAGGGGGAATCGATCACGGAGGGCTTCTACATCAACACCATAGCCTCTCCGATGATGTGTGAGTAGTTTACCTCAAACCTTCGGGTCCATAGTTATTAGCTAGATGGCTTCTTCTCTCTCTTTGGATCTCAATACAAAGTTCTCCTCGATCTTCTTGGAGATCTATTTGATGTAACTATTTTGCGGTGTGTTTGTCGAGATCCGATGAATTGTGGGTTTATGATCAAGACTATCTATGAACAATATTTGGTTCTTCTCTGAATTCTTATATGCATGATTTAATTATCTTTGCAAGTCCCTTCGAATTATCAGTTTGGTTTGGCCTACTAGATTGATCTTTCTTGCAATGGGAGAAGTGCTTAGCTTTGGGTTCAATCTTGTGGTGTCCTTTCCCAGTGACAGTAGGGGCAGCAAGGTACGTATTGTCTTGTTGCCATCGAGGATAAAAAGATGGGGTTTATGTCATATTGCTTGAGTTTATCCCTCTACATCATGTCATCTTGCTTAATGCGTTACTCTGTTCATATGAACTTAATACTCTAGATGCATGCTGGATAGTAGTCGATGTGTGGAGTAATAGTAGTAGATGCAGAATCGTTTCGGTCTACTTGTCGCGGACGTGATGCCTATATACATGATCATGCCTAGATATTCTCATAATTATGCACTTTTCTATCAATTGCTCGACAGTAATTTGTTCACCCACCGTAATACTTATGCTATCTTGAGAGAAGCCACTAGTGAATCCTATGGCCCTCGGGTCTATCTTTTATCATATAAGTTTCCAATATATTTATTTCGCAATATGTACTTTCAATCTATATCAAAAAATACCTAAAACATTTATCTTATTATTATTATCTCTATCAGATCTCACTCTTGTAAGTGACTGTGAAGGGATTGACAACCCCTTTATCACGTTGGTTGCGAGGTTCTTATTTGTTTGTGTAGGTACGAGGGACTTGTGTGTAGTCTCCTACTAGATTGATACCTTGGTTCTTAAAAACTGAGGGAAATACTTACGCTACTTCACTGCATCACTGTCGGTGTCAAAACCGGCGGATCTCGGGTAGGGGGTCCCGAACTGTGCGTCCAGGCCGGATGGTAACAGGAGGCAGGGGACATGATGTTTTACCCAGGTTCTGGCCCTCTTGATGGAGGTAAAACCCTACGTCCTGCTTGCTTGGTATTGATGATATGGGTAGTACAAGAGTAGATCTACCACGAGATCAGAGAGGCTAAACCCTAGAAGCTAGCCTATGGTATGATTGTATGTTGTGATTGTTGTCCTACGGGCTAAAACCCTTCGGTTTATATAGACACCGGAGAGGGTTAGGGTTACACAAGGTCGGTTACAAAGGAGGGGATATCCATATTCGTATTGCCTAGCTTGCCTTCCACGCCAAGTAGAGTCCCACCCAGACATGAGACGAAGTCTTCAATCTTGTATCTTCATAGTCTAACAGTCCGGACAATGGAGATAGTCCAGCTGTCCGGAGACCCCCTAATCTAGGACTCCCTCAGTAGCCCCTGAACCAGGCTTCAATGACGATGAGTCCGGCGCGCAGTATTGTCTTTGGCATTGCAAGGCAGGTTCCTTCTCCGAATACATCACAGAAGCATTTGAATACGAGGATAGTGTCCGACCCTGCAAAATAAGTTCCACATTCCACCGTAGAGAGAATAATATTTTTGCAGATCTAATTTGTTGGCTTGTTTTGGCAGCATGACATTATGTCATGGCCCAGTGATTATTTGAACTGTTTCTTTTAACCAGCCCCGCACATAACACGAAGCAGTTTTTTGACATGTCTTCTCAAAGCAAAGATCGTGTCCCCTTATTACGGGATTCTCATCAATACGGGCATGGGTAACCCAACCGCGTCATGAATTGCGGTGCTTGGGGGATAAGAGAGTTTTACCAGGCAAGTGGGGACACTTAGTTTCGTCCGCCCATATAAAGGGATAAGGATTCACCTTTCTATCCACGCCTTCTTCCTCCCTTGCCCATCCGTTTTTGCACACTCGAGCTCTAGCGCCCAAGTCCGCACTTCCCACCTCGACCTTCTCCAATCATGTCCGGAGCGGGAGCCAAGTGGATGGTATCCTCCATCACAAAGGGAGACATCAAGAAACTGAGGAGAGCCGGATACCTGCCCGACGACATCACGCACCGGCTCCCAGATGAGGGGCAGCTCATCCCCACCCCCAGGCCCCATGAGAGGGTAGTATTCCTCACCCATTTCCTCCGCGGACTGGGATTCCCTCTCCACCCCTTCGTCCGGGGGCTCATGTTTTATTACGGCCTGGATTTCCATGATCTGGCCCCGAACTTCATCCTTAACATCTCGGCGTTTATCGTCATGTGCGAGGCCTTCCTCCGCATCAAGCCCCACTTTGGCTTATGGCTGAAGACCTTCAATGTCAAGCCGAAGGTGGTGGGCAGCCGCCAGGCGTTGTGCGGAGGCGCCATGGTGGGCAAGATGCCCAACGTAACATGGCTCGAGGGCTCCTTTGTGGAAACCATAAAGGGGTGGCAATCGGGGTGGTTCTATATCACCGAGCCGCGCGACCCTGCATGGGCAGCGGCCCCCGAGTTCCGATCTGGCATCCCCACACGGCTCACCTCCTGGAAAGAGAAGGGCCTGTCTTGGGGTAATTCGAAAGAGCTGACTGGACTCCAAACATGTATTCAAAACATGGTGGACAAGAAGCTCAAGCTTGTCAACATAGTCCAAGTTATGCTCATCCACCGGATACTCCCGTGCCAACAACGGGAGTTCAACTTGTGGGAGTTCAATCCGGCGCAGCACCTGACTCTGAACAGGCTCTTCGACACGACTCATGAAGACGCCTGGAGGGTGATGTTCAAAAGCGCCGAGGTCCCCCCCCCCTATTACTGAGGATCGCGAATTCAGCGCGAAGCACCAAGCTAGTGCGGTAAGCTGATTTACCTTTCACAGGATACTTATTTTATATAGATTGGCTCTGTGTGGGATCTAAACTCCCGTACCTTCGACAAGACTGGCAGAAGATGGCCGGACAGATCGACTGTCTGGCTCCTTTGCCCGAAGGCCCCGCGGACGCTCTTCTGGCGAAGATGTTGACTCCGGCCCCTTATACGGTGCCGGAGAAGACCAAGAAGGCCAAGGGAACTTGAAAGAGTTCCCGACGCCAGGCGTCGTCGGACTCATCGTCCGATGACTCTGCGGTGCACTATTCCCCTGATGACGACAACGAAGAAGAAGAAGATGCTCCCCCACCGACTGGGGGAGACAGGAAAAGGAAGGCCGCCCCAACCGGGGAGGCCGGAGGGTCCAAGAAGGGAAGGACTCTCCTTCCGACCGGTTCCACCGCCGCCGACGAAGGCGAAGACGAGTGGCTGCCCAGGGTCAAGCCCCCGGGGAGATCGTAAGTATTCGGATACCAGAGTAACTCATAGGATTCCTTCATTGCATTGCTTTCCCTAACGCCGAACGCAATTATGCAGGCCGCACGAGCCAATATCGAGGTATCATCGTACGACTCCTTGGGCTCATCGGACATGGATAGCAATCCGGTCCCGATCGCCACCTTCCCTCATCCTGCCGACGACGCCGAGGTGTTGTCTCAAGAGGCATCGGATCAAGGGGAGATAGTCCCGGAGGCGCCTCAAGGCGACCTTCCGGACTCCGGGAGCCGAGGGGACGGGGCCCCCGAGAGCTCCGAGTTCGGCCCTCAGCCGAACACCGCGCCGGACCCTCCAGCGGTTCCGGGCTCGGGCAGGCGGCCTCCTTCTAAGAGGGGCAAGACGCCTGTGTCGGTGACCTCTGTCCATCCAGAGGCGCCGGACAATCTGCTAGAAGCGCTTCGCAGCGCTTCCATCGACGAGGAGCACCGCACTATCATGAGTGCGGTGATCCAGAAGGTTCAATCCGCCAAGAGCGGATTGACTGAAGCCTGTGCCAGCCTTCTAACAGGCTTCGAGGTAAGTGTTTTAAAATGTAGTAGAAATATTATCGCATAGACAATAGCCCCTGATGCTCTGTTCGGTGTTCACAAAGAAAAGCCGAACGGAGGATCAAATAATATTGTAGGAGTCTAATATAAGTATGTCAATATGTGTATGCAGGCTTCGCTGCTGGCGTCCGCCGCACTGACTGCGGAGGTCGCCGTACTGAAGCAAGACCTCGAGGGGTCCAGGAAAGAGCTCGGCCTTGCCAAGAGGTAGCTCGAGGAGAACAGGGGTAAGTAATGCCCCGTCTATAGATATGTATATATAAAAAAGGACGCGATTGCAAAATGACAGGATCATTGTATGTTTGACAGGGGCCACGACCGACGTGGCGACCCTGAAGCAAGCGCTAACCAAGGCCGAAGATAAAGCGGCCAAGGTCTCGTGAAGCACGAGGCTCGGGTGGGCGAGGTGCAGCAAGAGCTCCAAGCTCTCGTGACGAAGCACGAGGCGTTGGAGCTTGACTCGAAGACGCGAGAGTCTGAGCTTGCCGCGACCCTTGAGAGCGTAAAGAGTGCCAAGGCCAAGGCCCAGAAGGCCCTCCAAGAGATCGACGCGATGAAGAAGATAGCGGCGGGTAAGGCTTTCTATATGCAAAGCAAGCATGTAAAAGTAAATTACCGATTACTTACCCGGATCCAGAGCTCTTCAGGAGCATTTGCAGATTTTCCCCGCAGTGTGTCTGATGCCGCACAATTTTACCAGGCCGAGGACGGAAGCTCGACGGAGAAGATGTTCTGGTCTCAGTATGCTGAGGCCGAACATCCGGTGCCAATGAGCGACCAGCTGAAGCAGATGGTCGAGCTGCATAAGGCGGCCGATCAGGCCATGAAGAGCTTTATAGTCCGGCTGTGGCCTGGCGACGCCCTTCTGAACAGCTTCTTTGGCCTAGTGAGGCGGTTTGTGGATGCCTGCCCATGGCTGGAGGTCGTCAAGCGATCTGTCTGCATTGAAGGTGCACGCCGGGCTTTCGCCCGTGTGAAATTGCAGTGGGTCAAGCTAGACGCCGTGAAGCTGTTCAAGGAGGGGCCGCCAGAGGGCAAGGAGCACCGCCACCCCGAGACGTACTACGAGGGTATTCTGCCGGGTGCCCATCTCATCGTGAACGAGTGTTCAGAAGATGTAATATTTGAGTAAACTTGCTTGTTTTATCCTGTATTTATGAAAACTTGTTTCATATGCGCTATGCAACGCTTGTTTGAATTTAAAATATTACCTTCTGTTTGGCTGTTTATCCAATCTGAGAGATGGCTAGTCCTCGTCTTCTGCCCCCATGCCACGAGTGCTGGGGTGTTCGGGATAAACCTGAGCACTCTTGTTCCCATATTTGGGTCCTTCGAGGGAGGTGCTCAGCTCAACAAACAAGGCAACCGGACTAATAATGCTTTATCACTCTCACTTAGCCATAGAATTCTATAATTTTAAATTTCGGCGAAGCCCCTGGTATTCGGAAGGCCGAATTCGGGGCGCGATACACGCCTGTAAGCCGGACAGGGACGGCCCCTCGCCCTAAGCGGCATAAGTCTTTAGGGACTCGAAAAACCTCGCCGAACAGCGACCAGTCTCTCGCTTTATCATGACAGTCAGTTTTAGCTTTCTCTACTAAGGTGCTAAGCCCGGCAGAACCGGGGCACAATCGCAGTAGTTCTCCTAGCGCTACCTTAGCCGATAGAGCGGAATGTAAGGTACCAAAACATAGGAGCCGGGCAAACCCAACATTTGACCAAAGACATGATTCGGAGCTGATGCATATAATGCTATAAGTTCGGGGTGCCGCACTTGTGGAAGTGTTCGGACTTTTCACACCGCATTGTGGGGTACGTAAGCCCCTGGTGTATTGGTCGTACCATAGTGTACGGTTGCAAGGCGTCATTAATGCACACATATATATATATATATATATATATATATATATATATATAACAAGAATGCAATAATAGTCGTAATGTCATGCATTATTTATTAAAAAAATTGTGTTAAAGCAGAGTGATACAGATAGTGTGATAAGCAAAGAGTAGGACTATGTCCTTTCCAAGGGCAAGCTGAGGAATGATATTAAATTGAATATTTCTCTCGTTACTGTAATCAACCTGGGAATTCCGTGATATAACGTAGCTGTCTACCTCCTTGGTTGCTGCATCATGTGTTTGGCAATAGTGCTACCGGACAGTGTTTCCAGAGATTAAGGTCCTGAAAGAAAAACAAAAATAACCAAACGGGAAGCCCCTAGTGCGGTTTAGGCCGCGTCTTGGGGCGTGTCGTAGTTGTGCCCCCTCCCCACCCGTGCCCATGGTATTTTTAATGTGTAATTATGTACGCGCGGCACGAGTTTCGCCGCTGGGCTGGGATTGGGGTGGCCGTCGTATTGCTACGCGAGCTCAGATCGCGCCAGGCGGTCTATTTGCCGATTGCCCCGAGCGCGCTTGAAGGTGTCCAGGCTGTGAAGCGCCGAACTGGTTGATTTCCTTGAGAGGCTGCTTTGCGTTTCTGCTGCGAGGGCTGCGGTGTGCTCCTCTGTTCGGAGAGAGCGCTCTATGTTTCCATTGACTGTGATAACTCCGCGAGGTCCTGGCATCTTGTGCTTGAGGTATGCATAATGCGGTACCGCATTGAATCTAGCAAATGCGGTTCGCCCGAGCAGCGCGTGATAACCACTGCGGAACGGGACTATATCGAAGATTAACTCTTCGCTTCGGAAGTCATCCGGGGATCCGAAGACCACTTCCAGTGTAATTGAGCCTGTGCAATGGGCCTCTACACCTGGAATGACGCCCTTAAAGGTCGTATTTGTGGGTTTTATCCTTGAGGGGTCTATACCCATTTTGCACACCGTGTCCTGATAAAGCAGGTTCAGGCTGCTGCCGCCGTCCATAAGGACTCGAGTGAGGTGAAATCCGTCGATGATTGGGTATAGGACCAGCGCGGTGAATCCTCCATGACGGATACTAGTGGGGTGGTCCCTGCGATCGAAGGTGATCGAACGGGAGGACCAAGGGTTGAACTTTGGGGCGACTGGCTCCAACGCATATACATCCCTGAGCGCACGCTTCCGCTCCCTCTTGGGGATGTGGGTTGCATATATCGTGTTCACTGTCCGCACTTGCGGGGGAAACCTCTTCTGTCCTCCAGTGTGCAGCTGCTGGGGCTCCTCCTCGTCATCGCTATGCGGCCCCTTGTCCTTGTTTTCGGCAATTAACTTGCCGGCCTGCTAGAACACCCAACAATCCATGTTGGTGTGATTGGCTAGCTTGTCTGGGGTGCCGTGTATTTGACACGAGCGATCGAGTATATGGTCCAAGCTAGACGGACCAGGCGTACTTTGTTTGAATGGCTTTTTCCGCTGACCGGGTTTAGAGCCTTTGAATCCGGCATTGACTATCGTATCCTCAGTATTTTTGCTGTTAATGCGGCGCTTATGCTTGTTGTGACGTGACCTACTATTGTCGTCCTTGGTATGTGAGGTACCATGGTTCTTTGATATGTTATTACTGCGAGCCAGCCAATTGTCTTCTCCCGCACAAAAGCGGGTCATGAGCATCGTGAGAGCTGCTCGTCTCGGATGTTGTGCTTGAAAGCCGCTAAGGCCTCCGCATCCGAACAGTCGACGATTTGATTTTTCTTTGTAAGGAACCTTGTCCAGAATTGCCTGGCCGACTCTTCTGGCTGCTGAATTATGTGGCTCAAATCATCGGCGTCTGGTGGTCGCACATAAGTGCCCTGAAAGTTGTCGAGGAATGCGGCTTCCAGATCTTCCCAACAGCTAATGGAGTCCGCTGGCAAGCTGTTAAGCCAATGCCGCGCTGGTCCTTTGAGCTTTAGTGGGAGGTATTTGATGGCGTGTAAGTCATCGCCGTGGGCCATGTGGATGTGGAGGAGGAAGTCCTCAATCCATACTGCGGGATCTGTTGTGCCGTCGTATGATTCAATATTTACAGGTTTGAAACCTTCTGGGAATTGATGTTCCATTACTTCGTCTGTGAAGTATAAGGGGTGTGCGGCACCTCTGTATTGGGCTATATCTTGACGCAGCTCGAATGGGTCTTGCCCGCTGTGTTCGGCCTGGCTGGATTTGCTTTTACTGTATCCAGCGTGACGTTTGTCGTCTCGCAGAGTGGTGCACCCTCGTGATCCGTAGATCGATCTTGAATGCTTTGCCTTGTCCTCCAATATGTCTCGCAGGTCTGGCGTATTTCCCCATGCCTTTTTATTTGAATGGTGTTGGGGTGGAGGCTGAGCTTTTGGCCGGAATGCCTCTCTATCACGGCCATGAGGTGGCCGATCAGCCGTCTCATACGCTTCTTCCTCCAGTCGGGGTAGTAACCTGCGCCTTGGGTAACTCTTGGAGGGGCGCTCAAGTTTATATTCCTCGGCCGCGAGGACTTCAGTCCATTTGTCAGCTAGCAGATCTTGATCAGCTTGAAGCTGCTGCTGCTTTTTCATCAGGCTATTTGTCGTGGCCATAAGCTGGCGCTTGAAGCGCTCTTGTTCGACGGGATCCTCTGGTATGGCGAATTCATCATCGCCGAGGCTTGCCTCGTCTTCGGAGGGGGCATGTGATTGTCATCCTCCTCCTCTCCGTCTGCCGCTTTCTCGGGAGAGCTGGCTCCTCCATCCTCCTGCTCTAAATCTTGCTGGAGGGGTTTGTTGTTTTCTTCGGCACTATCCGGAGTGTTATTATCTCCGGTGCTGGTATCACCACTTTAGCTTTGGCGGGACTTGGAGCGGCGCCGTCGGCGTTTGGGTTGCTTCTTGGAGGGGTCATCCTCCGCTATCCCGTCGCCATTGCCTTCTTCGGGTGTATACACCATGTATATGTCATATGACGAGGTGGCTTTCCAGTGCCCTATAGGTGCTAGTTCATGTTCGTCTCCTACATCGTCGTCCATACCGTCGTTGTCTTCGGAGTCAAAGTCGAGCATGTCGGTTAAATCATCGATAGTGGCTACGAAGTGGGTGGTGGGTGGGCGTCGAATTTCTTCGTCGTCTGCATCCCAATCCTGTTGGGCATAATCGAGCCAGGGCTCTCCTGACAAAGAGAGAGACCTTAGTGAATTTAGAATGTCGCTGAAGGGCGAGTGCTGAAAGATATCCGCGGCGGTGAATTCCATGATCGGCGCCCAATCGGATTCGATTGGCGGGGGCGCGGGCGGCTCAGAGTCAGAAAAAGAGTCCGACACCTTGGAGTCACGGGCTACGCAAAGGATTATGCTGGTGTTCGGCTCGATCATCGTTGAGACTGCAGCCCCTGAGGCGGCGTCTAACCACCCGTCCTTGATTGGCGCAGTTGGCTCCGAACTAAGGGTCGGAGCTAATGCGGGCGCGGCCTCTGGGGTACTATTCGGCAGCAGAGCTAGGTCATACCCATCGTGACAGTGCGGCGCGCCCGGCTGTGGCTCGAATCCGTTGAAGATCAAGTCTCCGCGGATGTCGGCCGTGTAGTTCAAACTTCCAAAGCTGACCTGATGGCCAGGGGCGTAGCTTTCAATCTGCTCTAGATGGCCAAGCGAATTATCCCGCAGTGCAAAGCCGCCGAATACGAAGATCTGTCGGGGGAGAAAAGTCTCACCCTGGACCGCATCGCTATCGATGATAGTAGGAGCCATCAAGCCGAACAGCGACGACACAGAGGAACTCTCAATGAAAGCACCAATGTCGGTGTCAAAACCGGCGGATCTTGGGTAGGGGGTTCCGAACTGTGCGTCTAGGACGGATGGTAACAGGAGGTAGGGGACACGATGTTTTACCCAGGTTCGGGCCCTCTTGATGGAGGTAAAACCCTACGTCCTGCTTGATTGATATTGATTATATGGGTAGTACAAGAGTAGATCTACCACGAGATCAGAGAGGCTAAACCCTAGAAGCTAGCCTATGGTATGATTGTATGTTGTGATTGTTGTCCTACGGACTAAAACCCTTCGATTTATATAGACATCGGAGAGGGTTAGGGTTACACAAGGTAGATTACAAAGGAGGGGATATCCATATTCGTATTGCCTAGCTTGCCTTCCACGCCAAGTAGAGTCCCACCCGGACACGAGACGAAGTCTTCAATCTTGTATCTTCATAGTCTAACAGTCCGGCCAATGGAGATAGTCCGGCTGTCCGGAGACCCCCTAATCTAGGACTCCCTCAATCACCCTTTCCTCTTCAAGGGAAAACCAACACAGTGCTCAAGAGGTAGCAGTGTTCTCCCTGAGTATGCACCGTTGCAACAGTTCGTCGTGTCGAGACACCACGTGATGATCGGATGTGATAAGCTCTACGTTCACATACAACAGGTGCAAGCCAGTTTTGCATGCGCGGAATACTCAGGTTAAACTTGACGAGCCTAGAATATGTAGATATGGACTTGGAACACTGAGACCCAAAGGTCGAGCGTGAATCATACAGTAGATATGATCAACATAGTGATGTTCACCATTGAAAACTACTCCATCTCACATGATGATCGGACATGGTTTAGTTGATATGGATCAAGTGATCACTTAGATGATTAGAGGGATGTCTATCTAAGTGGGAGTTCTTAAGTAATATGATTAATTGAACTTAAATTTATCATGAACTTTGTCCTGATAGTATTTGCATATCTATGTTGTAGATCAATTGCTCGTGTATAGCTTCCTCGTTTTATTTATGATATGTTCCTAGAGAAAACTATGTTGAAAGATGTTAGTAGCAATGATGTGGACTAGCTCCGTGATCTGAGGATTATCCTCATTGTCGCACAGAAGAATTATGTCCTTGATGCACCGCTAGGTGACGGGCCTATTGCAGGAGCAAATACAGACGTTATGAACGTTTGGCAAGCTCGGTATGATAACTACTTGATAGTTTAGTGCGCCATGCTTTATGTCTTAGAACCGGGACTTCAAAAATGTTTTGAACGCCACGGGGCATATAAGATGTTCCCCGATCTGAAATTGGTATTTCAGACTCATGCCCGAGTCGAGAGGTATGAGACCTCTAACAAGTACTTTTCCTAAAAGATGGAGGAGAATAGCTCAACCAGTGAGCATGTGCTCAGATTGTCTGAGTACTACAATCGCTTGAATCAAGTGGGAGTTAATCTTCCAGATAAAATAGTGATTGACAGAGTTCTCTAGTCACTATCACCAAGTTCCTAGAACTTTGTGATGAACTATAATATGCAAGGGATGACGAAAACGATTCCCGAGCTCTTCGTGATACTGAAATCGATGAAGGTAGAAATCAAGAAAAGCATCAAATGTTGATGGTTGACAAGACCACTAGTTTCAAGTAAAAGGGCAAGGGAAATAAAAGGGAACTTCAAGAAGAATGACAAGCAAGTTGCCACTCCCATGAATAAGCCCAAAGCTAGACCCAAGCCTGATACTGAGTGCTTCTACTGCAAAGGAAATGGTCACTGGAAGCGGAACTGCCCCAAATACTTGGCGGATAAGAAGGATGGAAAAGTGAACAAAAGTACATATGATATACATGTTATTGATGTGTACTTTACTAGTGTTCATAGTAGCCCCTGGGTATTTGATACTGGTTCAGTTGCTATGATTAGTAACTCGAAACAAGAGTTACAAAATGAACAAAGAATAGGTGAGGGCAAGGTGACGATGTGTGTTGGAAGTGATTCCAAGGTTGATAAGATCACCATCGCACACTCCCTTTACCTTCAGGATTAGTGTTGAACCTAAAATAAATGTTATTTGGTGTTTACGTTGAGCATAATATGATTGGATCATGTTTATTGCAAATTCATTTAAGTCAAAGAATAATTGTTATTCTGTTTACATGAATAATACCTTCTGAGGTCATACACCCAAGGTGAATGGTTTACTGAATCTCGATCATAGTGATACACAGAATATTGATGCCAAAAGATGCAAAGTTGATAATGATAGTGCAACATACTTGTGGAACTGTCGTTTAGGTCATATTGGTGTAAAGCACATGAAGAAACTCCATGTTGATGGGCTTTTGGAATCACTTGATGCTTGCGAACCATGTCTCATGGGCAAGATGACTACGACTCCGTTCTCCGGAACAATGGAGCGAGCAACTGACTTATTGGAAATAATACATACTGATGCATGCGATCCGACGAGTGTTGAGGCTCGCGGTGGGTATCGTTATTTTCTGACCTTCACAGATAATTTGAGAAGATATGGGTATATCTACTTAATGAAACACAAGTCTGAAACATTTGAAAATTTCAAAGAATTTTAGAGTGACGTAGAGAATCATTGTAACAATAAAATAAAGTTTCTATGATCTGATTGCGGAGACAAATATTTGAGTTACGAGTTTGGCCTTCAATTAAAACAATGTGGAATAGTTTCACAAACTCATGCCACCTGGAACACCATAGCATAATGGTGTGTCCAAAGATCGTAACCGTACTTTATTAGATATGGTGCGATTTATGATGTCTCTTACCGATTTACCCCTATCGTTTTGGGGTTATGCATTAGAGACAACTGCATTCACGTTAAATAGGGCACCATCTAAATCCGTTGAGACGACACCATATGAACTATGGTTTAGCAAGAAACCTAAGCTGTCGTTTCTTAAAGTTTGGGGCTATGATGCTTATGTGAAAAAGTTTCAAACAAATAAGCTCGAACCCAAATCAGAGAAGTACGTCTTCATAGGATACACAAAAGAAACTGTTGGGTACACCTTCTATCACAGATCTGAAGGCAAGGTAATCGTTACTAAAAATGGATCCTTTCTAGACAAGGAGTTTCTCTTGAAAGAAGTGAGTGAGAGGAAAGTAGAACTTAATGAGGTAATTGTACCTTTTCTCGAATTGGAAAGTAGCTCATCACTGAAATCAGTTCCAGTGATGCCTACACCAATTAGTGAGGAAGTTAATGATGATGATCATAAAACTTCAGATCAAGTTACTACCAAACCTTGTAGGTCAACCAGAGTACGATCCGCACCAGAGTGGTACGGTAATCTTGTTCTGGAAGTCATGTTGCTAAAACATGATGAACCTACGAACTATGGGGAAGCGATGAGGAGCCCAGATTCCGACGGATGGCTTGAGGCCATCAAATCTAAGATAGAATCCATGTATGAGAACAAAGTGTGGCCTTTGGTGGACTTGCTTGATGATCAGCAAGCCATTGAGAATAAATGGATCTTCAAGAGGAAGACAGACGCGGATAGTATTGTTACTATCTACAAAGCTCGACTTGTTGAAAAGGGTTTTTGATAAATTCAAGATGTTGACTACAATGAGATTTTCTCACTCGTATCGATGCTTAAAGTCTATCTGAATCATGTTGGCAATTGCCACACTTTATGAAATCTAGCAAATGGATGTCAAAACTGCATTCCTTAATGGATTTCTTAAAGAAGAGTTGTATATGATGCAACAAGAAGGTTTTGTCAATCCTAAAGGTGCTAACAAAGTGTGCAAGCTCCAGCGATCCATCTATGGACTGGTGCAAGCATCTCAGAGTTGGAATATACGCTTTGATAGTATGATCAAAGCATATGGTTTTATACAGACTTCTGGAGAAGCCTGTATTTACAATAAAGTGTGTGGGAGCACTACAGCCTTTTTGATAAGTATATGTGAATGACATATTGTTGATCGGAAATGATGTAGAATTTTCTGAAAATCATAAAGGAGTGTTTGAAAGGAGTTTTTCAAAGAAAGACCTCCGCGAAGCTACTTACATATCGAGCATCAAGATCTATAGAGATAGATCAAGACGCTTGATATATTTTCAGTGAGTACATACCTTGACAAGATTTTGAAGTAGTTCAAAAATGGAACAGTCAAAGAAGGAGTTCTTGCTTGTGTTGCAAGGTATGAAGTTGAGTAAAGACTCAAAACCCGACCACGGCAAAAAATAGAAAGAGAATGAAAAGCCATTCCCTATGCCTCAGTCATAGGTTCTATAAAGTATGCTATGCTATGTACTAGACCTATTGTGTACCTCACCATGAGATTGGCAAGAGGGTACAATAGTGATCCAGGAGTGGATCACTGGACAGCGGTCAAAAATATCCTTAGTGGAATAAGGAAATGTTTCTCGGTTATGGAGGTGACACAGATTTCATTGTAAAGAGTTACGTCGATGCAAGCTTTGACACTGATCTAGATGACTCTAAGTCTCGATCTAGATACATATTGAAAGTGGGAGCAATTAGCTAGAGTAGCTCCGTGCAAAGCATTGTAGACATAGAAAAATTGCAAAATACATACGGCTCTGAATGTGGCAGACCCGTTGACTAAATTTCTCTCACAAGCAAAACATGATCACTCTTTGGGTGTTAATCACACAGCGATGTGAACTAGATTATTGACTCTAGTAAACCCTTTGGGTATTAGTCACGTGGAGAGGTGAACTAATCACATAAAGGTGTGAACTATTGGTGTTAAATCACATGACGATGTGAACTAGATTATTGACTCTAGTGCAAGTGGGAGACTGAAGGAAATATGCCCTAGAGGCAATAATAAAGTTGTTATTTATATTTCCTTATATCATGATAATTTTTTATTATTCATGCTAGAATTGTATTAAACGGAAACTTAGTACATGTGTGAATACATAGACAAACAGAGTGTCCCTGGTATGCCTCTACTTGACTAGCTCGTTAATCAAAGATGGTTAAGTTTCCTAGCCATGGACATGTGTTGTCATTTGATGAATGGGATCACATCATTAGAAAATGATGTGATGGAGAAGACCATCCGTTAGCTTAGCATAATGATCGCTTAGTTTGCTATTGCTTTCTTCATGACTTATACATGTTCCTATGAATATGAGATTATGCAACTCCCGAATACCGGAGGAACACTTAGTGTGCTATCAAACGTCACAAGGTAAGTGGATGATTATAAAGATGCTCTATAGGTGTCTCCGATGGTGTTTGTTGGGTTGGCATAGATCGAGATTAGGATTTGTCACTCCGTGTATCGGAGAGCTATCTTTAGGCTCTCTCGGTAATTGTAACACCCCGGATATGACGTTCCCAATATGTATTCCAACTCTTGCCGTTTCCGGCCTTAAGTTATTTTATTTTCTCGGGTTAGGGCTTTTGTCTCTGTGTGTTGTTGTCGTTGTCATGCATCTCTTATCATGTCATCATGTGCATTGCATTTGCATACGTGTTCATCTCATGCATTCGAGCATTTTCCCCATTGTCCGTTTTGCATTCCGGCGCTTCGTTCTCCTCCGGTGGTCATTTCTACCTTTCTTTCGTGTGTGGGGATTAAACATTTCCGGATTGGACCGAGACTTGCCAAGCGGCCTTGGTTTACTACCGGTAGACCGCCTGTCAAGTTTCGTATCATTTGGACTTCGGTTGATACTCGAACGGTTAACCGAGGGATCGAAAAGGCCTCGTGTGTGTTGCAGCCCAACACCCCTCCAATTTGGCCCAAAAACCCACCAAAACCTTCTCCATCATCTAGAGCGTTCGATCACGATCGCGTGGCCGAAAACCTCACCTCATTTGGACTCTCCTAGCTCCCTCTATGCCTATATAAAGCCCCCTCAAAAATCTCCTTCTTCTTCCGCGTCCAAACCCTAGATCCATCTCCACCCGCGTCGCCGGACGAAAACCCGGCCGGCTGGACGTGTCCGGTCTGCCCCGCCGCCGCCATGTGGCGTACTGCCATTCGCCGCGCCCCGTGACCACTTCGCCGCCCCCCCGCGCCGCGGGCCCGCTAGGCCCGTGCGGGGCCCTCCCCCGGCCCGGTAGCGCCGCCC
>NC_041384.1:486852968-486862462 GCF_002162155.2 Triticum dicoccoides | reverse complement strand
CTCCGCCCCTCGTCGCCCCGGCCACCGGCGCCCGACGCCGCCGTTCCTCCTCCTCTGGTCGCTGCGTCCGTCGTCTCCGGCGAGCTCCTTCCCCGACGAACCTCGGGATCCGCGCCGGCTGGATCTGGATCTAGATCTCGGTTGACCTAATCTCGCCCGAAACCCTAACTTTTTACGTTTTTTATCATGCTATAACTTTGCATCCGTAGCTCCGTTTTTGGCATATAGCATATCAAAATGTTCGTCACAGAGAGTACATCATTTGATTCCATTGCATCATTTTCATTTGAGTTCATCTTGATGCCCGAAATGCTGTTAGAAGAGGGCTACTTGAGATAATTGGCAAATCTGCTGCTCCATTTAGATATTTGTCATGTTTGCCATGATTAATGTGTGCATGATATGCCCATGAGCTCTACATATGTTTTGTTAAGGGTTTTGCCATCTTTCCAGAGGTGTAACCCATGTATTTTTGTGATGTGTGTGGTGACTAGCACAAGCTTGCAAAGTGAGACACTTGGTAATGCTGATTTCAGGGACTAGCATTTCCACTAAGTCCTTGACCTGTTTATCTCATGTTGCCATATGTTCATGTTGTTTCCTAGTGATCCGTGCCTCTTTTGAGGATGATCAGTAAGGATGTTTTGTTAATCTTGTAGTGCTATATCCATCCATGTCTTTGTTTTCAATTATGGAGCACCCTAACTTGAGTCAATCGAGCTCTACTTTTGCTACTTTGTGAATCTGGGCAGATTGTCTACTTGTTAGCGATTTTGCCGAGGATGTTGTAGTTGATCCGTGCATGCTATGCTATTGTTCTTGCCATGTCTACCTTGCATTTTGTGTATTCTTGATGGATGTATGCTTAGCTTGTCATGACTTGCTCCGTAGTGAGTGCATAGAGCTCGTAAACATGCCTACTTGATATCTGTTTCAGCATGTTATAGTTTTCACTAAGTCTGAGAACTGATTATGTTTTTGCCATGTTCACATGCTTGCAATTGTATTTTCTGATCCCTTTTGGCTCAAGGTCACTAAGGGACTTTTGTTAAGCTCTTTGAGTAGCTCCATGCCATGCTTTACTTTGCCATGTTCAGGTCCTGTAGCATACAGTTTTGTTGCTCCGAAGTGTGCTACCTGATCTGAAATCCCAGACAAGTGTTAATTTCACTAAGTCTGAAATCTGTTTACCATATGCTTTTTTGCCATGCTTGTTTGAACCTGTTAATGGATGAATTGGCCGTAGCTCAGTGCTAGACTTTTGTTAAGCATCATGAATGCATCCCTGCCATGTATTTTGTTGTCATGTTTGAACGCTGTAGCATGTTCATCTCATTGCATTTAGATGACTACTTGCTGTAAATCACAGAACATGGTCATATTTGAATTGCTTGCCATTTCCAAACCGTAACTCCGATTCCGGCGTTCTTATATCGTTTTCAAGCGATTTCATCTCATCTTTCCAGTGGCACACTTGGATTCCCAAGTTGAGGCCAGGTTCATGCATCCCTTGTCAAATCTTGCATATGCATCCCGCATCACATACCATGGTTGCATCATATTGTTTGATCCTTGCACGTGGTTGATTGTGTCCTTGTTGTTTGTTTATCTTGTTTGGGTAGAGCCGGGAGACGAGTTCGCTAACGAGGAGCCCGTTGAGTTTGCTTTCGAGGATCCAGTCAACTCTGACAACTTTGCAGGCAAGATGATCATACCCTCGAAATCACTACTATCTTTGCTTTGCTAGATGCTCGCTCTTTTGCTATGCCAATGCTACGATGCCTACCACTTGCTTTCAAGCCTCCCAAATTGCCATGCCAAACCTCTAACCCACCATGTCCTAGCAAACCGTTGTTTGGCTATGTTACCGTTTTGCTCAGCCCCTCTTATAGCGTTGCTAGTTGCAAGTGAAGATTGGAGGCCGTTCCTTTTTTGGAACATTATTTACTTGTTGGGGTATCATTATATTATCTTTTTATCTTAATGCATCTATATACTTGGTAAAGGGTGGAAGGCTCGGCCTCTCGCCTAGTGTTTTGTTCCACTCTTGCCGCCCTAGTTTCCGTCATATCGGTGTTATGTTCCCGGATTTTGTGTTCCTTACGCGGTTGGGTTATAATGGGAACCCCTTGACAGTCCGCCTTAAATAAAACTCCTCCAGCAATGCCCAACCTTGGTTTTACCATTTGCCACCTAGCCTTTTTCCCTTGGGTTTCGTGGACTCAAGGGTCATCTTATTTTAAACCCCCCCCCCCCGGGCAGTGCTCCTTTGAGTGTTGGTCCAACCTAGAGCACCGTGCGGGGCCGTCCCTTGGCAACTTGGGTTACGTTGGCTCCTGTACACTTAGCTTATCCGGTGTGCCCTGAGAACGAGTTATGTGCAGCTCCTATCGGGATTTGTCGGCATAGCGGGTGGTGTTGCTGGACTTGTTTTACCATTGTCGGAGATGTCTTGAAGAACCGGGATACCGAGTCTGATCGGAACGTCTCGGGAGGAGGTCTATTCCTTCGTTGACCGTGAGAGCTTGTCATGGGCTAAGTTGGGACTCCCCTGCAGGGATTTGATCTTTCGAAAGTCGTGCCCGCGGTTATGGGCAGATGGGAATTTGTTAATGTCCGGTTGTAGATAACTTAAACCTTAACTTAATTAAAATGAATCAACCGTGTGAGTTACCGTGATGGCCTCTTCTCGGCGGAGTCCGGGAAGTGGACACAGTGTTGGAGTAATGCTTGCGTAGGTTGTCCTCTAGTTTCTCGCTCGCGCTTTGCCTCCTCTTCTCGCTCTCTTTTGCGAACAGGTTAGCCACCATAGATGCTAGTCGCTTGCTGCAGCTCCACATATTTATCCTTACCTTTTCCTATTAAGCTTAAATAGTCTTGATCGCGAGGGTGCGAGATTGCTGAGTCCCTGCGGCTCACAGTTTACTATTAAACCAGATGCAGGGCCTGATGATTCTGCTCCAGGTGACGCGCTCGAGCTCAAGTGGGAGTTTGACGAGGACTCTCAACGATACTATGTTTCCTTTCCTGATGATCAGTAGGGGTGCCCAGTTGGGGGTGATCGGGACCGTGTCGCATGTTGGGTTATCTTTTATTTTGGCGCCGTAGTCGGGCCATGAGTGTTTGGATGATGTAATGTTATTTATGTACCTTGATTGACGTTGCGAGTGTAAGCCAACTATGTTATCTCCCCCTTTTATTGTATATATTACATGGGATGTTGTGAAGATTGCCTAACTTGCGACATATGCCTTCAATGCGATTATGCCTCTAAGTCGTGCCTCGACATGTGGGAGATATAGTTGCATCGAGGGTGTTACAAGTTGGTAATCAGAGCATTCCTCGACCTTAGGAGCCCCATTGCTTGATCGTTTTTAGCGGCCGAGTTGTGTCTAGAAAAATGTTTTGAGTCATTTAGGAATTATATATCGGAGAGTTTAGGATTTTTTTTTACTTCCCAGTCTCCTCATCGCTCTGGTAAGGCATCCTGACGTAGAGTTTTGACTCTTCTCTTCTCAAATTTCACTAAAAAAAATTTAGGATCACGCAGGTATCTTGGAATTGTTCCGATGGTTTTATGATGAGAACATTGTCTTGGTGCCTCCTGTCAGGGGTTTTGTGGAAGTGTCCTGGGGAGTTGAGCTCTGAGGTGTTGTCGTCATAATTTTATCGTTGTAGTTCTAGAATACCTGAGTTTAGTACGCCGACATCGAAAATCTCTTTTATGCAGTTCGTTGGTGAGATAACCTCGACGCCACCCAGTACTGGGGCGGGAGTTCGGGAGTATCGCCATAACTTGTATAACGGATGCTTTTCGAAGGTTGAGGTAGATGGTTTCCGAAGTTTTTCTCGGTTATGTGTTAAAGGATGGATACAGCTGGATGTAGGATTTGCTAGATTTGGGTGAGATATTATGCTTCCCCTGTATCCCCAACACCTGATTGCATAACCGGAAAGGTTCGGGAGTTTCATAGGTGGGAATTCTAGTAGCTCTAGTTCTTCTTCCACGGATATTTGATTTGAGATTGGGGTTTCTTACCGAGTATTCGTTCTTGATCCGTACCTTGTTGATTTATTTCTCTACCTAAATTCTACGTGGCTTCTCAATTTATGGATATGTGACCATTTCAAGAGGAATGCATTCGTTCATTTTGTTTGGATGTGAAGACTTTATGTTGCAATTTTCATTCTGTTGGATTCAGCGTCATTTTATCTGTCTATGTGCTAACGGTGGTCAACCTCTTCAGGATGGCTCCTGCTAAGAGCACCAGTCAGAATCAGAATCAAGATCCACCACCACCTCCCCCTCCTCCGGAGGCATGGCAAGCTGTGATAGCCGCAACCAATGCAAACACACAGTTGATCATGCAAATTCTTCAAGAGCGCAATCAAGCGAATCAAGGCAACCAAGGGAATCAAGGCAATAATCAGAATCACTTTGCTACACTCAACCAGTTCCTTGCTAACGGGCCAAAGATTTTCAGCAATTGTGTTGAGGCAACCGATGCTGATGATTGGCTTGTGGATCTGTGCAAGCATTTCGAGTGCAGTAACATCAGGCCTGAGGACTTCATCAAGTTCGCTTCCTTCCAACTCAAAGATCAAGCTGCAGAATGGTTCCAGCAGTACAAGGATTCCAGAGGTGGACGCGTTATTACCTGGGATGAATTCCGTCAAGATTTCAGAGCTCACCATATTCCCCAGAGCATTGTTGAAAGCAAGCGTGAGGAATTCCGCAACCTGAAGCAAGGCTCTTTGTCTGTCTATGACTACAACAAGTTGTTTCAGAAGCTCGCCCGCTTTGCCAAGCAGGACGTCCCTGATGAGAAGAGCATGATATACCAGTTCAGGAGTGGTCTCAGAGAAGAAATTCAGCTAGCTCTTGTTCTCTTCAAGCCCTTGAGATACGATGAGTTCTACAACATGGCACTGAAGCAAGAGGCCGCTCAGTTGAGGTGTGATGCTTCCAAGAAGCGAGTCAGAGATGCTACTCCTTCTTCCTCTACTCAAGTGGCCAAGCAGCAGAAGTATTGGCTTCCTCCTCCTCCGTTCCGTCAGCCGTATCAGCAGAAGAGCAAAGGTGGCAGTGGATCTTCCCACCCACCCAACCCTGGCTTTCAGAACAAGACTTCGTCTCAAGCTCCAAGATCGAGTGCTCCGTACCATCGTTCGCTTTCAGAGGTCACGTGCAACAAGTGTCAACAGAAGGGTCACTATGCCAACAAGTGTCTCAATCAGAGGCGCCTCCCTCCTCCTCCTCCTGTCAGATCGGCAAGTACAGCTGTGGTCAAGCATAACCCCAAGCACGCTAAGGTCAACTTGCTAAATGCAGCTCAGGCAGAGGACTCATCAGATGTCATCATGGGTAACTTTCCAGTTAACTCTTTTCCCGCAAAAGTTCTTTTTGACACTGGTGCATCGCATTGTTTCATGTCAAGATCATTTGTTTCCAAGCATGACTTTGTTTCACAAATGTTGGGTAAACCTATGGGAGTGGTTTCTCCGGCTAAGTCTATGAGGGCTACTTCAATAGTCCCGGATATTTCTATCATGATGGGTGATTTAAAGTTTCTGGCTTCCCCAATGGTTCTTGGTAACTCGGATATTGATCTTATTCTCGGGATGGATTGGCTTTCTAAGCACAAGGCTCAGCTTGATTGTGCAGCCAGGCAGATTCAATTGACTCATTCGTCTGAGGATGTAATTGTCTTTGTCGCGAATGACGATACCATCTGTCTATTTTCTCTCAATGAGAAGGGTGAACTGGATGCCATCTTGCAAGTTCTAGTCGTTTGTGAATATCAAGACGTCTTTCCAGAAGAGCTTCCAGGAATGCCTCCGCACCGGCCAGTTGAATTCGTTATTGATCTTGAGCCCAGCACGGAACCAGTGCAAGCGTCCTTACAAGCTCGGACCTGAAGAGTTGAAGGAGCTGAAGAAGCAACTCGATATTCAAGAGAGAATGGGTCTCATCCGGCCTAGTTCGTCTCCGTGGGGTTGTGGTGTTCTTTTTGTGAAGAAGAAGGATGGAACGGACCGACTTTGTGTTGATTACCGTCCATTGAACAAGAAGACTATCAAGAACAAATGCCCACTTCCCAACATCAACGAGCTGTTCGAACAACTCAAAGGTGCCCAAGTATTCTCCAAGCTTGATCTCCGTATGGGTTATCATCAGATTCGTATCCGTGAGCAAGATATTCCCAAGACGGCTTTCAGGACAAGCTATGGTTCATATGAATACACTGTCATGTCTTTTGGCCTCGTCAACGCTCCTCCGACTTTCTCTCGCATGATGAACTTCATCTTCAACGCCTACAACAATGACTTCGTTTTGGTCTATCTCGACGACATTCTGGTTTTCTCGAAGAACAAGGAAGATCACGTCAAGCACTTGCGTTTGGTGCTTGATAAGCTGAGGGAACACCAGTTCTACGCCAAGTTCTCCAAGTGCGAATTTTGGCTCGATGAGGTTCTTTATCTTGGTCATATCATCTCTGCCAAGGGCATTGCCGTGAATCCTAAGAAGGTGTCTGCAATTGTGAATTGGGAACCTCCTCAGAACATGAAGCAACTACGTAGCTTCCTCGGTCTCGCAAGCTACTGTCGAAGATTCGTTGAAAACTTTTCTAAGATCGCAAAGCCTCTCTCAAATCTTCTCCAGAAACACGTCAAGTACGTTTGGTCTCCGGAGTGTGACATTGCTTTCTACACTTTGAAAGAGAAATTGATCACTGCTCCAGTTCTGACTCCGCCTGATGAATCCAAGCCGTACAAGGTCTTTTGTGATGCCTCTCTCCAAGGTCTTGGCGCAGTGTTGATGCAAGAGAAGAAAGTTGTTTCTTATACCTCTCGCCAGTTGAAGCCCAATGAGAAGAACTACCCCACTCATGATCTTGAGTTGGCGGCAGTTGTGCATGCTCTTTTGACTTGGAGACATCTCTTATTGGGAAGAAAAGTGGACATTTTCACTGATCACAAGAGTCTCAAGTACATCTTCACTCAGCCTAATCTCAACCTCAGGCAAACTCGATGGGTCGAAATGATTCAAGAGTATAATCCGAGTATTGAGTATACTCCAGGCAAGGCCAATGTAATTGCTGACGCATTGAGCAGGAAGGCTTACTGCAACAGTCTGATTCTCAAGCCTTATCAACCCGAGCTTTGTGAAGCTTTCCGCAAACTTAATCTGCAAGTTGTTCCTCAAGGTTTCCTCGCCAACCTTCAAGTCTCTCCTACCTTGGAAGACCAGATTCGACAAGCTCAGCTTCTTGATGCTATGGTGAAAAAGGTGAAGATTGGGATTGCCAAGAGTCAACCCAAGTACAAGTGCTACCGCCTTGATGACAAGGATACTCTCTTCTTCGAGGATCGTATTGTTGTACCCAAAGGTGACCTCCATAAAGTGATCATGAACGAGGCTCACAATTCTCTCCTCTCCATCCACCCTGGGAGCACGAAGATGTATCAGGACCTCAAGCAGGCTTATTGGTGGAGTCGAATGAAGCGCGAGATTGCTCAATTCGTGAACGAGTGTGATGTCTGCAGAAGAGTGAAGGCAGAACACCAAAGGCCAGCTGGTCTCCTCCAACCGCTTGCCATTCCAGAATGGAAGTTTGGCCACATTGAGATGGACTTCATGACTGGGTTTCCAAAGTCCAAGCGTGGCAATGATGCTATATTCGTTGTCATCGACAAACTCACCAAAGTGGCTCATTTTCTACCTATCAAAGAGTCAATCACTGCAGCTCAATTGGCGGAACTCTATACCTCTTGAATTGTCTCTCTATATGGTATTCCTCAAGTGATCTCTTCAGACCGTGGCAGCATATTTACCTCCAAGTTTTGGGATTCTTTTCAGAAGGCCATGGGCACCAACATCCGCTTCAGCACAGCTTTCCATCCTCAAACTAGCGGTCAAGTCAAGCGTGTCAACCAGATTCTTGAAGATATGCTCAGGGCTTGTGTGATCTCCTTCGGCATGAAGTGGGAGAATTGTCTTCCTTATGCTGAATTCTCCTACAACAACAGTTTTCAAGCAAGTTCGAGCAAGGCCCCATTTGAAATTCTGTATGGCAGGAAGTGCCGTACCCCTCTCAACTGGTCCGAAACCGGTGAACGTCAGCTTCTCAGAAATGACTTAATCACAGAGGCAGAGGAAATGTGCAAAGTCATTCGAGATAACATCAAAGCAGCCCAATCCCGCCAGAAGAGCTACTATGATAGTAAGCACCGTGATTTGGCTTTCGAGATCGGAGATCATGTTTACCTCCGCGTCTCTCCTATGAAAGGTACTCGTTGCTTCGGTATCAAAGGGAAGCTTGCCCCCAGATACGTGGGACCTTTCAAAGTTGTCAGCAAGAGAGGCGATCTCGCCTATCAACTCGAGCTTCCTTCAAACTTTGCAAATGTTCATGATGTGTTCCATGTCTATCAGCTTCGAAAGTGCTTCAAGACTCCTGACCGCACCGTCAACTTCATGGACATTGAGCTCCAAGAAGATCTCTCCTATCGTGAGCACCCAGTTGCTATTCTTGAAGAGATTGAACGCAAGACTCGCAACAAGTCAATCAAATTCCTCAAAGTCAAGTGGTCACACCATTCCGACCGTGAAGCTACCTGGGAACGCGAGGATCACCTCCGTTCTGAGTACCCGGCGTTCTTTCAGTCCTAGATCTTGGGACGAGATCCTTTCGTAGTGGTGGAGTGTTGTAACACCCCGGATATGATATTCCCAATATGTATTCCAACTCTTGCCGTTTCCGGCCTTAAGTTATTTTATTTTCTCGGGTTCGGGCTTTTGTCTCCGTGTGTTGTTGTCGTTGTCATGCATCTCTTATCATGTCATCATGTGCATTGCATTTGCATACGTGTTCATCTCATGCATTCGAGCATTTTCCCCGTTGTCCGTTTTGCATTCCGGCGCTTCGTTCTCCTCCAGTGGTCATTTCTACCTTTCTTTCGTGTGTGGGGATTAAACATTTCCGGATTGGACCGAGACTTGCCAAGAGGCCTTGGTTTACTACCGGTAGACCGCCTGTCAAGTTTCGTATCATTTGGACTTCGGTTGATACTCCAACGGTTAACCGAGGGACCGAAAAGGCCTCGTGTGTGTTGCAGCCCAACACCCCTCCAATTTGGCCCAAAAACCCACCAAAACCTTCTCCATCATCTAGAGTGTTCGATCATGATCGCGTGGCCGAAAACCTCACCTCATTTGGACTCTCCTAGCTCCCTCTATGCCTATATAAAGCCCCCTCAAAAATCTCCTTCTTCTTCCCCGTCCAAACCCTAGATCCATCTCCACCCGCGTCGCCGGACGAAAACCCGGCCGGCCGGACGTGTCCGGTCTGCCCCGCCGCTGCCATGTGGCGCGCAGCCATTCGCCGCGCCCCGTGACCACTTCGCCGCCCCCCGCGCCGCGGGCCCGCTAGGCCCGTGCGGGGCCCTCCCCCGGCCCGGCAGCGCCGCCCGCCTGCCGCGCCTCGCGCCTC
>NC_041384.1:486847571-486852332 GCF_002162155.2 Triticum dicoccoides | reverse complement strand
CCGCCCCTCGTCGCCCCGGCCACCGGCGCCCGACGCCGCCGTTCCTCCTCCTCTGGCCGCTGCGTCCATCGTCTCCGGCGAGCTCCTTCCCCGACGAACCTCGGGATCCGCGCCGGCTGGATCTGGATCTAGATCTCGGTTGACCTAATCTCGCCCGAAACCCTAACTTTTTACGTTTTTCCTCATGCTATAACTTTGCATCCGTAGCTCCGTTTTTGGCATATAGCATATCAAAATGTTCGTCTCAGAGAGTACATCATTTCATTCCATTGCATCATTTTCATTTGAGTTCATCTTGATGCCCGAAATGCTGTTAGAAGAGGGCTACTTGAGATAATTGGCAAATCTGCTGCTCCATTTAGATATTTGTCATTTTTGCCATGATTAATGTGTGCATGATATGCCCATGAGCTCTACATATGTTTTGTTAAGGGTTTTGCCATCTTTCCAGAGGTGTAACCCATGTATTTTTGTGATGTGTGTGATGACTAGCACAAGCTTGCAAAGTGAGACACTTGGTAATGCTGATTTCAGGGACTTTAGCATTTCCACTAAGTCCTTGACCTGTTTATCTCATGTTGCCATATGTTCATGTTGTTTCCTAGTGATCCGTGCCTCTTTTGAGGATGATCAGTAAGGATGTTTTGTTAATCTTGTAGTGCTCTATCCATCCATGTCTTTGTTTTCAATTATGGAGCACCCTAACTTGAGTCAATCGAGCTCTACTTTTGCTACTTTGTGAATCTGGGCAGATTGTCTACTTGTTAGCGATTTTGCCGAGGATGTTGTAGTTGATCCGTGCATGCTATGCTATTGTTCTTGCCATGTCTAGCTTGCATTTTGTGTATTCTTGATGGATGTATGCTTAGCTTGTCATGACTTGCTCCGTAGTGAGTGCATAGAGCTCGTAAACATGCCTACTTGATATCTGTTTCAGCATGTTATAGTTTTCACTAAGTCTGAGAACTGATTATGTTTTTGCCATGTTCACATGCTTGCAATTGTATTTTCTGATCCCTTTTGGCTCAAGGTCACTAAGGGACTTTTGTTAAGCTCTTTGAGTAGCTCCATGCCATGCTTTACTTTGCCATGTTCAGGTCCTATAGCATACAGTTTTGTTGCTCCGAAGTGTGCTACCTGATCTGAAATCCCAGACAAGTGTTAATTTCACTAAGTCTGAAATCTGTTTACCATATGCTTTTTTGCCATGCTTGTTTGAACCTGTTAATGGATGAATTGGCCGTAGCTCAGTGCTAGACTTTTGTTAAGCATCATGAATGCATCCCTGCCATGTATTTTGTTGTCATGTTTGAACGCTGTAGCATGTTCATCTCATTGCATTTAGATGACTACTTGCTGTAAATCACAGAACATGGTCATATTTGAATTGCTTGCCATTTCCAAACCGTAACTCCGATTCCGGCGTTCTTATATCGTTTTCAAGCGATTTCATCTCATCTTTCCAGTGGCACACTTGGATTCCCAAGTTGAGGCCAGGTTCATGCATCCCTTGTCAAATCTTGCATATGCATCCCGCATCACATACCATGGTTGCATCATATTGTTTGATCCTTGCACGTGGTTGATTGTGTCCTTGTTGTTTGTTTATCTTGTTTGGGTAGAGCCGGGAGACGAGTTCGCTAACGAGGAGCCCGTTGAGTTTGCTTTCGAGGATCCAGTCAACTCTGACAACTTTGCAGGCAAGATGATCATACCCTCGAAATCACTACTATCTTTGCTTTGCAAGATGCTCGCTCTTTTGCTATGCCAATGCTACGATGCCTACCACTTGCTTTCAAGCCTCCCAAATTGCCATGCCAAACCTCTAACCCACCATGTCCTAGCAAACCGTTGTTTGGCTATGTTACTGTTTTGCTCAGCCCCTCTTATAGCGTTGCTAGTTGCAAGTGAAGATTGGAGGCCGTTCCTTTTTTGGAACATTATTTACTTGTTGGGGTATCATTATATTATCTTGTTATCTTAATGCATCTATATACTTGGTAAAGGGTGGAAGGCTCGGCCTCTCGCCTAGTGTTTTGTTCCACTCTTGCCGCCCTAGTTTCCGTCATATCGGTGTTATGTTCCCGGATTTTGCATTCCTTACGCGGTTGGGTTATAATGGGAACCCCTTGACAGTCCGCCTTGAATAAAACTCCTCCAGCAATGCCCAACCTTGGTTTTACCATTTGCCACCTAGCCTTTTTCCCTTGGGTTTCGTGGACTCAAGGGTCATCTTATTTTAAACCCCCCCGGGCCAGTGCTCCTCTGAGTGTTGGTCCAACCTAGAGCACCGTGCGGGGCCGTCCCTTGGCAACTTGGGTTACGTTGGCTCCCGTACGCTTAGCTTATCCGGTGTGCCCTGAGAACGAGATATGTGCAGCTCCTATCAGGATTTGTCGGCACCGCGGGTGGTGTTGCTGGACTTGTTTTACCATTGTCGGAGTTGTCTTAAAGAACCGGGATACCGAGTCTGATCGGAACGTCTCGGGAGGAGGTCTATTCCTTCGTTGACCGTGAGAGCTTGTCATGGGCTAAGTTGGGACTCCCCTACAGGGATTTGATCTTTCAAAAGCTGTGCCCGCGGTTATGGGCAGATGGGAATTTGTTAATGTCCGGTTGTAGATAACTTAAACTTTAACTTAATTAAAATGAATCAACCGTGTGAGTTACCGTGATGGCCTCTTCTCGGCGGAGTCCGGGAAGTGGACACAGTGTTGGAGTAATGCTTGCGCAGGTTGTCCTCTAGTTTCTTGATCGCGCTTTGCCTCCTCTTCTCGCTCTCTTTTGCGAACAGGTTAGCCACCATAGATGCTAGTCGCTTGCTGCAGCTCCACATATTTATCCTTGCCTTTTCCTATTAAGCTTAAATAGTCTTGATCGCGAGGGTGTGAGATTGCTGAGTCCCTGCGGCTCACAGATTACTATTAAACCAGATGCAGGGCCTGATGATTCCGCTCCAGGTGACGCGCTCGAGCTCAAGTGGGAGTTCGACGAGGACTCTCAATGATACTATGTTTCCTTTCCTGATGATCAGTAGGGCTGCCCAGTTGGGGGTGATCGGGACCGTGTCGCATGTTGGGTTATCTTTTATTTTGGCGCCGTAGTCGGGCCATGAGTGTTTGGATGATGTAATGTTATTTATGTACCTTGATTGATGTGGCGAGTGTAATCCAACTATGTTATCTCCCCCTTTTATTATCTATATTACATGAGATGTTGTGAAGATTGCCTAACTTGTGACATATGCCTTCAATGCGATTATGCCTCTAAGTCGTGCCTCGACACGTGGGAGATATAGTCGCATCGAGGGTGTACAGTAATGCTCATCACTATAAGCCTTGCAAGCAATGTGACTAATGAGTTAGTTGCGGGATGAAATATTACGGAACGAGTAAAGAGACTTTCTGGTAACGAGATTGAACTAGGTATGATGATACCGACGATCGAATCTCGGGCAAGTAACATACCAATGACAAAGGGAACAATGTATGTTGTTATGCGGTTTGACCGATAAAGATCTCCGTAGAATATGTAGGAACCAATATGAGCATCCAGGTTCCGCTATTGGTTATTGATCGGAGATGAGTTTCGGTCATGTCTACATAGTTCTCAAACCCGTAGGGTCCGCACACTTAATATTCGATGACGATTGGTATTATGAGTTATGTGATTTGATGTATCGAAGGTTGTTCGGAGTCCCGGATGAGATCACGGACATGACGAGTAGTCTTGAAATGGTCGAGACGTAAAGATCGATATATTGGAAGGCTATATTCGGACATTGGAAAGGTTCCGAGTGATTCAGATATTTTTTAGAGTACCGGGGAGTTACGGGAATTCACCAGAAGAAGTAATGGGCCTTATTGGGCTTTAGTGGAGAGAGGGGAGAAGGGCCAAGATGTGGCGCGCACCTCCCCCTGCCCAAACCGAATTGGACAAGGGGTGGGGGCACAACCCCCCTTTCCTTCTCCCTCTCCCTCTCTTTCCTTCTCTCCTTCTCCGAATAGGAAAGAGGAGGGGAATCTGATGTCTACTACACAACCTTCTTCTTGTAGACGTTTTTGGGCCTCCAAGTGTAGAGGTTTGTAGGACAGTAGCAAATTTCCCTCAAGTGGATGACCTAAGGTTTATCAATCCGTAGGAGGCGTAGGATGAAGATGGTCTCTCTCAAGCAACCCTGCAACCAAATAACTGTAACATCCCAAATTTTCAATTTGGAATGTTATACATTAGGTCATCACTGCATATCATATTTTATTTGCTTTTGGCCTGATCCAGAAATTCTACGCAACTCAAGGACCCACGGAGAGAGTTGGGGATTTCGTTATTTTCATATTTGAGTTTTTCTCAAATTTTGAAAATAGGATCATTGATTTTATTTATTTTATCTTCAATTATTTCTATAATAAAATATGAGAGAGGGAATAAAATGACTTTCCCAAAATAAAGAAATATTGAAGGTTTAATAAAAAAATCAAGTAAGATTTTATTTCGGATTTTGTCGCTATTTTATTTGAATTTAGGAAAAATTGCACGTTTTTAAAACTGCATTTTAGGGCCAAGAAAATGTTCATCCTGTTCTAAATATTTTATTTAGACAGTGAAAATTTGTTTTGGCATTTTTAGATTTTTTTTATTTTTATAGAATTTATTTTATGTTCGGCGGAATTATTTAAAAAAAACGCGCGAGAGCCCGACTGGGCCAAGGCCCAGCCAAGTCGGGCCGGCCTCGCCAGCGCCACCTCCAGCCTCGCCGTGTCG
>NC_041384.1:486833432-486847103 GCF_002162155.2 Triticum dicoccoides | reverse complement strand
GCCACCCCGCGTCGTCCCGTCGCCCCGCCGGAGCCGAGCCGGAGGTATAGCCGCCGCCGCCGCCGTGGTCCGGTTTAAAAAAAATGATCCGGTTTTTTAGAAACCCAAGTTTCGTTTTTTTATAAATCGGTTTTTCTGGTTTATTTGTTTAGCAAGCGTTCGCTCGTTCGTTCGTTTTAACGAACGTGTTCACCGTTTAGTTTCAGATAACGAGCGTTCGTTCATTAATCTGTTCGTCAGTTTTTCTTTTTTCTCAGATTTTCCGCGGTTATTTCTGATCGCGATTTCTGATCCGATTTTTGTTTTAGTTTATCTTTTCGCTCGTTTACCGGAATCAGGCGATTCAAGCGCCTGGAGTTTCGTCTCGAAACTCTCTTTCCGTTTAACCAACTCAAACAAGTTTTTGCATCTATAAAATTTGACTTAGATCCGGATTAGTAAATGAAGTTTGTTTCTTTTGCTATTTGACTTTCGTTGTTTCGTTCGAGTTGATTCTTTTTGCAAACCGGAATTCTTAATTTGAACTTTCTGGTTAGTTTTCTTATTTGAGTTTTACCCATGCATTAGATGAGTACTTATTGTATGCTTGTTTGTTTGCGATAAAGTACCTGGAGTGCACCGCTTGCTACTTTGAATCTCTAGGTTTCGTGGATTATCAGCCAGGCAAGTAACACTTTGATCATAGCTCTTTAATATCCAGTTTTATTGCATTAGATCAATCCTCAAACAATTGCATGATTAGGATCTAATTAAATTGTGGGTTTTGGAAAGTAGATGAGGTAGTACCTATTACCTGTTTTATTATCAAACCCTTGGGAGTTACTTCTACGTTTGCTTATTATGCCATGTTATGCTAGTAGACGTGGATTGGGTGAGTGTATCCATGACAGATGTGAGATTGATAAATTAATGGTTTATTTAAGGTGGCAACTTAAACACACATCTGGGTGGATTGAGGCACCTGGGTATTCCAGCGATTGCCTGTTTTTCTTTATGGACCGCCACCCAGGCTCAAAGGGATCATGAGATTATTCATACTAGAAACTTCCGTGTGCAGCCACAAGCTACTATGGGCTCTAGCATAGTTGACTAAGTCGTGTGAACTCTTACAGTGGTAGACTAGCAGATGTAGGGGATGTAGGTTGGTACTGTCTACCCGATCGTAAGGTGCTAGCACTTCTGAAAGACTATGTCTCGGTCATCCGTTTCTCAAAGATCATGCAGTGAGAGAATCCCAACGGAGGAGATCGAGTCTTATGGGGAAAAATGCGCAAACCTCTGCAGAGTGTATAAACTAATCATGGTTAGCCATGTCCCTGGTTATGGACGTCTTGAGTATATAGTACTTGGATTATCATGTGAATCTCATCATGTTACTTTAAATTAATATTGTTGGGTTTTAATGATGATACTTAATTGGGATTGAGAGGATGTCTATCTTCTCAATGTTTAACAACCACCATGATAGTTAAATAAAATTTATTCCTTTGCAGTAGGGAAAAATTGGCTTTATGCAAAAACTGTAAGCATAGAGCTTTCCACCAGCCATATATGCATGTAGTATAGCTTTATTCTTTCATTACTCTCTATGTGTTACATTGCCAGCATATTCCATGTGTTGACCCATTTTCGGGCTGCAACGTTCATGTTGCAGACTTTTCAGACGACGAGTAAGGTGCCTTTAGGTCGTGGTTCTATACTCAGTGATGCCGTTGGAGTTGATGGACTCACTTATCTTCCAAGCCTTCCGTTGTTATCGTTATTAGATGGCCTTAAGCCATATTTATTGTAATAAGTTCTCTTTTGAGACATTCGATGTAATAAGTGTGTGATTGCTACTCTTTTATAAATCCTTCAAGTACTGTGAGTGTCAGCATTACTGATCCAGGGATGACACTAAAGCACAAAGATCAGACTATTTGAGGTCTGGTCGCTACAAGATGGTATCAGAGCACACGCTGACTGTAGGACACGACCACTAAGCTAAAAGCCCTAGATCACTACTCACTCTTCTCATTTCTGACTCCTCATCTTTTCTACTCTTTTAGGATGGCGGATGCAAGGAACAAGTTCACGCAACCAGATGAAGATACACCCTTTGGACGTCACTTGAAGGAAGTCACTAGATACCTGAACATTGGAGTACCAAGCTTCACCGGGACCTGCAACGCCACTTTACCTGAAGAGGAACGCTGAATGATTCAAGTTCAAGTTCCAGGAAGGACGTTCATGCCCGTCACTGAGCCCATAGAGTTTTCCTTTGATGCACCAACCTGGAGTCTAGGAAAGAGCATGGCAGCCCACATCACTATGGGCGCATTGGAGAAGTTTACCACAAGGATCTCAAGGATACTATCTACCAAATTTGTGGGTGCCGAGATGAGCAATGGGAGATGATCAGCACCAGGAAGGATAGATCAATTGCATCTTTCATCCAGGAGATAAACCAGCAATGTGTTGAAACAAGGCCTAGGGTTCATACTTTCAGTAGTGCAAGTTCCCTCAACAATAATAACATAATTGGATCACATAACTATCCCTCAACATGCAACAAAGAGTCACTCCAAAGTCACTAATAGCGTAGAACGAACGAAGAGATTATGGTAGGGTACAAAACCACCTCAAAGTTATTCTTTCCAATCAATCCGTTGGGCTATTCCTATAAGTGTCACAAACAGCCCTAGAGTTCGTACTAGAATAACACCTTAAGACACAAATCAACCAAAACCCTAATGTCACCTAGATACTCCAATGTCACCTCAAGTATCCGTGGGTATGATTATACGATATGCATCACATAATCTCAGATTCATCTATTCAACCAACACATAGAACCTCAAAGAGTGCCCCAAAGTTTCTACCGGAGAGTCAAGATGAAAACGTGTGCCAACCCCTATGCATAGATTCCCAAGGCCACGGAACCCGCAAGTTGATCACCAAAACATACATCAAGTGGATCATAGAATACCCCATTGTCACCACAGGTATCCCACGCAAGACATACATCAAGTGTTCTCAAATCCTTAAAGACTCAATCCGATAAGATAACTTCAAAGGGAAAACTCAATCCATTACAAGAGAGTAGAGGGGGAGAAACATCATAAGATCCAACTATAATAGCAAAGCTCGCGATACATCAAGATCGTATCACCTCAAGAACACAAGAGAGAGAGAGAGAGAGAGATCAAACACATAGCTACTAGTACATACCCTCAGCCCCGAGGGAGAACTACTCCCTGCTCATCATGGAGAGCACCGGGATGATGAAGATGGCCACCGGAGAAGGATTGCCCCGTCCGGCAGGGTGCCGGAACGGGTCTAGATTGGTTTTCGGTGGCTACGGAGGCTTCTGGCGGCGGAACTCCCGATCTATTGTCGTTCTCAATAGTTTTAGGGTATATGGATATATATAGGCGGAAGAAATACATCAGGGGAGCCACAAGGGGCCCACGAGGGTGGAGGGCGTGCCCAGGGGTGGGCGCGCCCCCCTGCCTCGTGCTCTCCTCGTTGATCCCCTGACGTGCACTCCAAGTCTCCTGTATTGCTTTCTTTCCAAAAATAACTTTTCCGAAGGTTTCATTCCGTTTGGACTCCATTTAATATTCCTTTTCTGCGAAACACTAAAACAAGGGGAAAACAGAAACTGGCACTGGGCTCTCGGTTAATAGGTTAGTCCCAAAAATCATATAAAATAGCATATAAATGCATATAAAACATCCAATGTTGATAATATAATAGCATGGAACAATCAAAAATTGTAGATACGTTGGAGACATATCAGCATCCCCAAGCTTAATTCCTGCTTGTCCTCGAGTAGGTAAATGATAAAAAAAGAATTTTTGATGTGGAATGCTACCTAACATATTCATCATGTATTTCTCTTTATTGTAGCAATAATATTCAGATCCATAAGATTCAAGAAAAAAGTTTAATATTGACATAAAAATAATAATACTTCAAGCATACTAACTAAGCAATCATGTCTTCTCAAAATAACATGGCCAAAGAAAGTTCATCCCTACAGAATCATATAGTTTGGTCATGTTCCATTTTTGTCACACTAGAATGCTCTCATCATGCACAACCCCGATGACAAGCCAAGCAATTGTTTCATACTTTAGTAATCTCAAACTTTTTTCAACTTTCACGCAATACATGAGCGTGAGCCATGGATATAACACTATGGGTGGAATAGAATATAATGAGGGGGTTATGTGGATAAGACAAAAAGGAGAAAGTCTCACATCGACGCGGCTAATCAATGGGCTAGGAAGATGCCCATCAATTGATGTCAATGCAAGGAGTAGGGATTGCCATGCTACGGATGCACTAGACCTATAAATGTATGAAAGCTCAACAAAAGAAACTAAGTGGGTGTGCCTCCAACTTGCTTGCTCACGAAGACCTAGGGCACTTGAGGAGGCCCATTGTTGGAATATACAAGCCAAGTTCTATAATGAAATTTTCCCACTAGTATATGAAAGTGACAACATAAGAGACTCTCTATCATGAAGATCTTGGTGCTACTTTGAAGCACAAGTGTGGGAAAATGGATAGTAGCATTGTCCCTTTTGTATTTTTTTATTTGGCCTTTCTCTTTTTTTGGCCTTTCTCTTTTTTTGGGAAAATGCTCTATTAATGATGATCATCACACTTCTATTTATTTACAACTCAAAGATTACAACTCGATACTAGAACAAGATATGACTCTATATGAATGCCTCCGGCGGTGTACCAGGATTGTGATGAATCAAGAGTGACATATATGAAAAATTATGAACGGTGGCTTTGCCACAAATACGATGTCAACTACATGATCATGCAAAGCAATATGACAATGATGATGTGTGTCATAATAAACGGAATGGTGGAAAGTTGCATGGCAATATATCTCGGAATGGCTATGGAAATGCCATAATAGGTAGGTATGGTGGCTGTTTTGAGGAAGATATAAGGAGGTTTATGTGTGAAAGAGCGTATCATATCACGGGGTTTGGATGCACCGGCGAAGTTTGCACCAACTCTCAATGTGAGAAAGGGCAATGCACGGTACCGAAGAGGCTAGCAATGATGGAAGGGTGAGAGTCCGTATAATCCATGGACTCAACATTAGTCATAAAGAACTCACATACTTATTGCAAAAATCTACAAGTCATCAAAAACCAAGCACTACGCGCATGCTCCTAGGGGGATAGATTGGTAGGAAAAGACCATCGCTCGTCCCCGACCGCCACTCATAAGGAGGACAATCAAAGAACACCTCATGTTTCAAATTTGTTACATAACCTTTACCATACGTGTATGCTACGGCACTTGCAAACTTCAACACAAGTATTCCTCAAATTAACAACTACCCAACTAGCACAACTTTGATATCACTATCTCCATATCTCAAAACAATCATCAAGTATCAAACTTCTCTTAGTATTCATTGCACTTCTATGAAAGTTTTTATTATATCCCTCTTGGATGACCATCATATTAGGACTTGTTTCATAACCAAAGCAAATTACCATGTTGTTTAGGACTCTCAAAATAATATAATGAAGCATGAGAGTTCATCTATTTATATAAAATAAAACCACCACCGTGCTCTAAAAGGATATAAGTGAAGCACTAGAGCAAATGACAAACTACTCCGAAAGATATAAGTGAAGATCAATGAGTAGTCAAATAATTATGCAACTATGTGAAGACTCTCTAATATTTAATAATTTCAGATCTTGGTATTTTATTCAAACAACAAGCAAAACAAAAGTAAATAAAATGACGCTCCAAGCAAAACACATATCATGTGGCGAATAAAAATATAGCTCCAAGTAAAGTTACCGATGAACGAAGACGAAAGAGGGGATGTCTTCCGGGGCATCCCCAAGCTTAGGCTCTTGGTTGTCCTTGAATATTACCTTGGGGTGCCTTGGGCATCCCAAAGCTTAGGCTCTTGCCACTCCTTATTCCATAGTCCATCGAATCTTTACCCAAAACTTGAAAACTTCACAACACAAAACTTAACAGAAAACTCGTGAGCTCCGTTAGCGAAAGAAAACAAAACACCACTTCAAGGTAATGTAATTAACTCATTCTTTATTTATATTCGTGTTAAAACTACTGTATTCGAAATTCTCTATGGTTTATAAACTATTTTACTAGCCATAGATTCATCAAAATAAGCAGACAACACATGAAAAACAGAATATGTCAAAAACAGAACAGTCTGTAGTAATCTGTAACTAACGCAGACTTCTGGAACCCGAAAAATTCTAAAATAAATTTCTGGACATGAGGAATTTATCTATTAATCATCTGCAAAAATAATTAACTAAATATCGCTCTCGAATAAAAAATGGCAGCAATTCTCGTTAGCGCTAAAGTTTCTGTTTTTTACAGCAAGATCAACAAGACTTTTCCCAAGTCTTCCCAACGGTTCTACTTGGCACAAACACTAATTAAAACATAAAAAATCAATCATAACAGAGGCTAGGTAAATTATTTATTTCTAAACAGGAGCAAAAAGTAAAGAACAAGAATAATATTGGGTTGCCTCCCAACAAGCGCTATCGTTTAATGCCCCTAGCTAGGCATGATGATTTCAATGATGCTCACATAAAAGATAGGAATTGAAATATAAAGAGAGCATCATGAAGAATATGACTAGCACATTTAAGTCTAACCCACTTCGTATGCATAGGGATTTTGTGAGCAAACAACTTATGGGAACAAGAATCAACTTGCATATGAAAGCAAAACAAGCATAACTTCAAGATTTTAAGCGCATAGAGAGGAAACTTGATATTATTGCAATTCCTACAAGCATATGTTCCTCCCTCATAATAATTTTCAGTAGCATCATGAATGAATTCAATAATATAACCAGCATCTAAAGCATTCTTTTCATGATCTACAAGCATAGAATTTTTATTACTCTGCACATAAGCAAATTTCTTCTCATGAATAATAATGGGAGCAAACTCAACAAAATAATTATCATGTGAGGCATAATCCAATTGAAAACTAAAATCATGATGACAAGTTTCATGGTTATCATTATTCTTTATAGCATACAAGTCATCACAATAATCATCATAGATAGCAACTTTGTTCTCATAATCAATTGGAACCTCTTCCGAAATAGTGGATTCATCACAAAATAAAGTCATGACCTCTCCAAATCCACTTTCATCAATATAATCATCATAAATAGGAGGCATGCTTTCATCATAATAAATTTGCTCATCAAAAATTGGGGGACAAAAAATATCATCTTCATCAAACATAGCTTCCCCAAGCTTGTGACTTTGCATATCATTAGCATCATGGATATTCAAGGAATTCATACTAACAACATTGCAATCATGCTCACCATTCAAATATTTAGTGACAAACATTCTAATGCATTATTCTTCTAGCACTTGAGCACAATTTTCCTTTCCATCATTCTCACGAAAGATATTAAAAAGATAAAGCGTATGAGGCAAACTCAATTCCATATTTTTTTTGTAGTTTTCTTTTATAAACTAAACTAGTGCTAAAACAAGAAACAAAAAGATTCGATTGCAAGATCTAAAGATATACCTTCAAGCGCTAACCTCCCCGGCAACGGAGCCAGAAAAGAGCTTGATGTCTACTACAAATCTTCTTCTTGTAGACGTTGTTGGGCCTCCAAGTGCAAAGGTTTGTAGGACAGTAGCAAATTTCCCTCAAGTGGATGACCTAAGGTTTATCAATCAGTAGGAGGCGTAGGATGAAGATAGTCTCTCTCAAACAACCCTGCAACCAAATAACAAAGAGTATCTTGTGTCCCCAACACACCCAATACAATGTTAAATTGTATAGGTGCACTAGTTTGGCGAAGAGATGGTGATACAAGTGGTATATGGATGGTAGATAAAGGTTTTTGTAATCTGAAAATATAAAAACAGCAAGGTGACTATTTATAAAAGTGAGCGTAAATGGTATTGCAATGCGTTGAAACAATGCCTAGGGTTCATACTTTCACTAGTGCAAGTTCCCTCAACAATAATAACATAATTGGATCACATAACTATCCCTCAACATGCAACAAAGAGTCACTCCAAAGTCACTACTAGCGGAGAACAAACGAAGAGATTGTGGTAGGGTACGAAACCACCTCAAAGTTATTCTTTCCAATCAATCCGTTGGGCTATTCCTATAAGTGTCACAAACAGCCCTAGAGTTCGTACTAGAATAACACCTTAAGACACAAATCAACCAAAACCCTAATGTCACCTAGATACTCCAATGTCACCTCAAGTATCCGTGGGTATGATTATACGATATGCATCAGACAATCTCAGATTCATCTATTCAACCAACACATAGAACCTCAAAGAGTGCCCCAAAGTTTCTACCGGAGAGTCAAGACGAAAACGTGTGCCAACCCCTATGAATAGATTCCCAAGGTCACGGAACCCGCAAGTTGATCACCAAAACATACATCAAGTGGATCATAGAATACCCCATTGTCACCACAGGTATCCCACTCAAGACATACATCAAGTGTTCTCAAATCCTTAAAGACTCAATCCGATAAGATAACTTCAAAGGGAAAACTCAATCCATTACAAGAGAGTAGAGGGGGAGAAACATCATAAGATCCAACTATAATAGCAAAGCTCGCGATACATCAAGATCGTATCACCTCAAGAACACGAGAGAGAGAGAGATCAAACACATAGCTACTGGTACATACCCTCAGCCCCGAGGGAGAACTACTCCCTCCTCGTCATGGAGAGCATCGGGGTGATGAAGGTGGCAACCGGAGAAGGATTGCCCCCTCCGGCAGGGTGCCGGAACAGGTCTAGATTGGTTTTCGGTGGCTACAGAGGCTTCTGGCGGCGGAACTCCCGATCTATTGTCGTCCTCAATAGTTTCAGGGTATATGGATATATATAGGCGGAAGAAATACATCAGGGGAGCCACGAGGGGCCCACGAGGGTGGGCGCGCCCCCTGCCTCGTGCTCTCCTCGTTGATCCCCTGACGTGCACTCCAAGTCTCCTGTATTGCTTTCTTTCCAAAAGTAACTTTTCCAAAGGTTTCATTCCGTTTGATATTCCTTTTCTGCGAAACACTGAAACAAGGGAAAAACAGAAACTGGCACTGGGCTCTGGGTTAATAGGTTAGTCCCAAAAATCATATAAAATAGCATATAAATGCATATAAAACATCCAAGGTTGATAATATAATAGCATGGAACAATCAAAAATTATAGATACGTTGGAGACGTTTCAGAATCCTACTTGGACTGGGGAGTCATAGTAGGATTCCCCACACCTGGCGCGCCCCCTTAGGGCCGCCACCTCTTCCCTCCCCTCCTTCATATACGTGGCCAGGGGCACCCCATAGACACACAAGTTGATTCTTAGCCGTGTGCGGTGCCCTCCATCCACAGATTTCCACCTCAGATCATATTGTCGTAGTGCTTAGGCGAAGCCGTGCGTCGGTAACTTCATCATCACCGTCAACACGCCGTCGTGCTGACAAAACTCTCCCTCGGCCTCAGCTGGATCTAGAGTTTGAGGGACGTCACCGAGCTGAACGTGTGCAGATCGCGGAGGTGTCGTGCGTTCGGTACTTGATCAGTTGGATCGCGAAGACGTTCGACTACATCAACCGCGTTACTTAACGCTTCTGCTTTCGGTCTACGAGGGTATGTGGACACACTCTCCCCGCTCACTGATATGCATCACCTAGATGGATCTTGCGTGTGCGTAGGCAAATTTTTGAAATACTACGTTCCCCAACACTTATTCCATAGTCCATCAAATCCTTACCCAAAACTTGAAAACTTCACAACACAAAACTCAGCGGAAAATCTCATAAGCTCTGTTAGTGTAAGAAAATAAATCACCACTTTTGGTACTCTTGTGAACTTATTCTTTATTTATATTGGTGTAATATCTACTATATTCCAACTTTTCCATGGTTCATACCCCCTGATACTACCCATAGATTCATCAAAATAAGCAAACAACACATAGAAAACACAATTTGTCAAAAACAGAACAACATGTAGTAATCTGTAAGTCTCGAATACTTATGTAACTCCAAAAGTTCTGAAAAATTTGGACAACCTTGGCAATTTGTGTATTAATCTTCTGCAAAAATAACCAGTATTTTATCAGGCTTCTGTTGAAAATGAGAATTGTTTTCCTGAGCGCAAAAGTTTCTGTTTTTCAGCAAGATCAAAACAACTATCACCGTAAGCCATCCTAAAGGTCTTACTTAGCACAAACACTAATTAAAACACCAAAACACAATTACTATAGAAGTAATAATGTGTAATTTATTCAAGAATAGAAAGGAAATATATTGGGTTGTCTCCCAACAAGCGCTTTTCTTTAAAGCCTTTTAGCTAGGCACTGATAATTTTAATGATGCTCACACGAAAGACAAGAATTGAAGCATAAAGAGAGAATCATAAAACACGTGATGAACACATCTAAGTCTAACATACTTCCTATGCATAGGCATCATATAAGCAAAAAAATTATTAAGACAAGCAAAAACTAGCATATGCAAGGAAGAAGAAATAAACAATAGCAATCTCAACATAATGAAAGGTAATTTAGTGACATGAAAATTTCTACAACCATATTTTTCCTCTTTCATAATAATTACATGTAGGATCATAATCAAATTCAACAATGTAGCTATCACATAAATTTTTCTCTTCATGATCCACATGCATGCAAAATTGACACTCTTCCAAAATAGTGGGATTATCATAAAATAAAGTCATGACCTCTCCGAACCCACTTTTATCGAAAACTTCATAAGATTTATCAATCTCCAAAGTAGTGGGATCATTATTTCCTAAAGTTGACACTCTTCTAATCCCACTTTCAATATTATTGCAAACATTATTATCAATCTCATATTCATCATGGGGATTAAATAAATTTTCAGGATCATAAGAAGAATCACCCCAATCATGATCATCGCAATAAGTAGTGGACATATCAAAATTAGCATCCCCAAGCTTAGGGTTTTGCATATCATTAGCACATTGACATTAAGAGAATTTATAATAACATCATTGCAATCATGCTTTTTATTCAAGGATCTATCGTGAATCACTTCATAAAGCACTTCATCACAATTTTCAAATTCACGGATTCCAAGCAAAATTTCATAAAGATAATCTAGTGCACACAACTCACTAGCAATTGGTTCATCATAGTTGGTTCTTTTAAAAAGATTAGCAAGTGGACGAGGATCCATAAACTCTTTGATTCTGATTTTGAATAAACACACAATTATACCAAGCAAACGAGCAAACAAACCAAGTAAGACATAAGGACAAACGAAAAGACGAACTAACGAAGGGCGAAGAAAAGGGCAAATCTTTTCGAAAATCGTTTTAGAAGCGGGGGAGAGAAAACGAAAGGAAAATGGCTAATGTAATGCAAGAGATGAGAGTTTTATGATGGGTACTTGGTATGTCTTGAATTGGCGTAGATCTCCCTGGCAACGGCACCAGAAATTCTTCCTGCCATTTCTTGTGCTTGCGTTGGTTTTTTCCTTGAAGAGGAAATGGTGATGTAGCAAAGTAGAGATAAGTATTTCCTTCAGTTAGAGAAGCAAGGTATCAATCCAATAGGAGACAATGCACATATCACTAATACCTGCACAAACAATCAAACAACTTGCACCCAACGTGATAAAGTGGTTGTCAATCCCTTCACGGTCACTTGCAAAGGTGAGATCTGGTAGAGATAGATAAAACTAAAGAAATGACAAAGTAAATATTTTTGGGTTTTTTGGTTTATAGATCGGAAAGTAAAATATTGCAAAATAGTAGATCGAAAACTTATACGATGGAAAATAGACCCGGGGGGTATAGGTTTCACTAGAGGCGTCTCTCAAGATAACAAATAATGCAATGGGTGAATAAATTACTGTTAAGCAATTGATAGAAAAGCGCAAAGTTATGACGTTATCTAAGGCAATGATTATGAAATATAGGCATCACGTCCGTGTCAAGTAGACCGACTCCTTCCCGCATCTACTACTATTACTCCACACATCGACCGACTCCTGCCTGCATCTAGAGTATTAAGTTCATGAAGAACAGGGTAACGCATTAAGTAAGATGACATGATGTAGAGGAATAAACTCAAGCAATATGATGTAAACCCCATCTTTTTATCCTCGATGACAACAAAACAATACGTGCCTTGATGCTCCTACTGTCACTGGGAAAGGATACCGCAAGATTGAACCCAAAGCTAAGTACTTCTCCCATTGCAAGAAAAACCAATCTAGTTGGCCAAACTAAACTGATAGTTCGAAGAGAATTACAAAGATACCAAATCATGCATAAAAGAATTCAGAGAAGATTCAAATAATATTCATAGATAAGCTGATCATAAATCCACAATTCATCGAATCTTGACAAAACACACCGCAAAAAAAGATAACATCGGATAGATCTCCAAGAACATCGAGGAGAACATGGTATTGAGAATCAAAGAGAGAGAAGAAGCCATCTAGCTACTAGCTATGGACCCATAGATCTGAGGTAAACTACTAACGCTTCATTGAAAGGGCAATAGAGTTGATGTAGAAGCCCTCCATGACCGAATCACCCTCCGACAGGATGCCGGAAAAGGCCCCAAGATGGAATCTCACGGGAACAAAATGTTGCGGCGGTGGATAAGTGTTTTTGTGGATACTTCTGATGGTTTGGGAATATATGTGAATATATAGGAGGAAGATCTAGGTCAGGGGGTCACCGAGGGGCCCACAAGGTAGGGGGCGTGCCCTACCCCTGGACGCGCCCTCCATCCTTGTGGCCGCCTCGTGACTCTTCTGACTTGCACTCCAAGTCTCCTGGTTGTCTTCTGGTCTAAGAAAAATCATCGCGAAGATTTTATTCCGTTTGGACTCTGTTTGGTATTTTTTTTATGCGAAGCTAAAAAACAAGGAAAAATATAAACTGGCATTGGGCTCTAAGTTAATAACTTAGTCTCAAAAATAATATGAAATAACATATTAATGCATATAAAATATCCAAAACAGATAATATAATAGTATGTAACAATCAAAAATTATATATACGTTGAAGACGTATCAGCCAACCACGGGGATGGATAGAAGTAGTATGCAGGGTGCGGCTAGGTTGCGGCGACCGAAAGACTAGCAGGCGGGCGGCGGCTAGGGTGCGGGCGTGCATCGAGAGTTGCCGATGCAAATGCAGTAGGGATTGGGAGAAGGATTTTATCGCTCTCCGAGCTGAGTAGTTGGGCCGTGGGCTACGTAGGTTTCTCTGGATTCGATCTATTTCTCGGTGCTTCGGTGTATCCGGATGCTCGATACATATACCCGAATTAATCGAAGAAAGTTCGGTTTTACGGATGGGCTGACCGAATTTATGACCGAAGGATTTGGTTTTGGTGCCTTCGAGTTCGGTCTCAGTTAGTTCAGTTTGGTATTTTGGTCATCGATTTATATGTCCATCCCATTAGGCATGGTTTTCATCCGCGTGGATAGAAACGAATACAGACGGATAAAATGGGTTGGCCCGTTGGAGTTTGCCTTAGCACGTCCGAGGAAATCCAGATGCACGGACGCGGTGTACACGGTCCGATCGGCGCGAGGAGGATCGGAATCCGTCCGATCGATTTCCACACCAGCCAAAACCCTCGCCA
>NC_041384.1:486732185-486833039 GCF_002162155.2 Triticum dicoccoides | reverse complement strand
CCCTGGATGCGGTGAGTCGATTTGTACTCGAGATAGCTGGTCGCCTCGGAGTTGTGGTAGCTTAGTATTAATGCGACTTCTCAGAACATATAAATCCACTTTCTTACTGCTGGCAAACTACAAAATCCATTTTCTTAGTATTATCGCTGGCACTGAAAGTAAAGGTTAACTTGAGTCTCATAGATCATATGACGTGGGTCTTGCAGATTTTAACTTGCGTTTGTTGCTCTAAGGACGCTTCAATCTTTGTGCCATGGCTCCGCATTACCAGGCCGCTACGCTGATTGCTGCTCCGTCCTATCCGAACTCCATTACCTGGTCAAGCGAGAACTTGGTGGCTGTTGCTTCTGGTCACATTGTCACTATCCTGGTATGTGCAATTTCATCAACCTAAGGTATTTGCCTTCAGGCATTACTGTACTTCATCAACTGGATTGACCTTGCATTCATCATGTTTTTTTAATTATAGAACCCAGCCGCAATTGAAGGGCCTCGTGGATTTGTCTTGCTTCGCCCTAGAGATCCTTTTCCCATTGGAGTGGTTAAAAGAGAAGGTTTCTTGTCTTCACAAAAACACGAGCATTGCACTATGTTCCTTTTTTTTGTATAGTTCATGTTGGTAGGCTACTCATGCAATTTGATGGATGGAATAAACTGGGATAGAAATTTAATAATGATATTCTGCAAATTAAGTGCTTGTGAGAGTACCACCTATGTAGTTAGTTTGGAGACGATGGGTAATTTGAAGTTTTGAATTGTTATACTCACTTACTCAGTGATCAATTTGAAGTTTCTTCCCAATATCAACATTGCAGTGAGAATTTAATGCTGATATGCTATTTGAATTGAATGGAAAAGCCAGAAACATTTGAGGCTATAATGCTTTAACTGTCTTGGCTCTTGGTCAGTGATAGTTTAACAAGTCAGCTGCTTTACGACAATTGCAAATTAACAGCTCTTTGCTCGATCTGAAATGTTCAATTCTCAACGGATGCAGATCTCCTTGAACCATGTTTAGTCCCCACTTTCTTAGTGTGTGATACTGAACCATGCGCACGGTCAATTTCATGGTCTCGACAAGGCTTTGCACCTAATTCTGGGTATATATAATTTTAGTGGTATTCAAAGCTACTTTTTGTCTTAATGAAAATTTTATCGCCCATCTTCTTGTTTATATGGACGATCATTTCAGTTGTTTGCTTGCCGTTTGTACTGTTGATGGTCATGTAAATCTTTACCGCCCACCAATTTGGGAATTCTGTGATGAATGGGTTGAGGTAAGCCTATTCAACCAATGTTTATAAATTTTAATATGCACAATTTTTCATATAAAAACAGCTGGAAGGTTAGATTTAATGCGCACCAAATTTCTATTTTGCCACACTGATAGTTCTTCTCATGTTCCACTTACGGCCAAAGTGATCTGTAAATATTCCTGGGGGACAAGGAAGTCAGGATAAGCTCACCATTAACAGCTTCAGCTAGCATGCATTCTATTTATTTGTACAGTACTACTTTCCCTCTGTTAGAAATAAATAAACTTGTACTTTGCAGTTTTGATTTGTCATTTAAAACACTTTTTTTGTTTTCTATCATTTTTTTACAGCTTTGTTCTTGTCAGAAGTTAAATTTTCTGTTTCGGTCCATTGCTTTTTGTTCATCTACAACAGATGGCCTAGGTTGCAGATACCACTATGCTCATAAACTTCTATTCTGTTGCTCTAGGTCTCGGATGTTTCTAAATTACTGTTCAACTATTACAAAAGTATAAACTTTGGAGAGGATGATAGTCCTGATTCAATTCCTCAGGTGTGCCCCTTCCACTCGAACACTGGGAATTTCATTTGCTGGATTACCTCAGAGTTTTATTGTTCAATGTTTTTTGTTCATATATTAGGAAAAGGCAAATAGTGAGCAGACACATGCGATGGAATGTACTGGTGAATTGCAAGGACCTCTTTCCTGCAGCGATCTTGGGCGGAGAAAAAGGAAACCATCAAGGTGAATGATGCTTTCCTATTTCCATCATCAAGTTCTTTTCATAGCATTGTGGCTTTGCAGTTAAGCACCATCATTTTTTCCCAAGTATGGCAAAAACCTGAGCCAAGAATTTCATATATAAACCTGAGCCAAGAATTTCATATACTAGAAATATTGCCACACATTATTAGGGTTTGACATTTGTGTATGGCATGAACAAAGAAGCCCTTTAGATTTTTCTCCTCTGCCCCTCTTAGGGTTATTTGTTGTATTTCCTTGCATGAAGCCAGCATTGATATATTGTGCCTGAGTTTATTTTAAGTAGATCTCGTTTGATCTTAGATTTGAAAGCTATGTTTATGATGAGGATGAAGGTGATTTAGATGCTTCAAAGGATGCAGACTTCTGGCTCAATCCATGCTGCAAGTCAAAGAAGATATCTATGAAGACGGTATGGACTTAGCATGTTCACATGTTCGGATCTACTCTGCATATTCACACGCAGGCTGAAATTTTGGGTTAAATTGATTCAGCTTTGAGTCGTAAAAGGCATAGAAATGGCTTTCCTTAGAATTTATCAAATGAAACAACTAATTATCCTGAAAATCCAAACTATTTCATGGCCTATATGAGTTTTGGCTTTTATTTTTCATACACCCCCAGACATCTATTTGGTGTTCTATTCTAGTTAACCCAATTGTGTCTCCAGATTGTCAAATCTGGGCGTACAACTGCTATCGTAAATGGGTTAGGTGGCTCACAGGATACGAAAGCAGCAGTCTCTTGCAACAAAGAAAACGCATGTCTTCCTCTTATCACCGCAGAACAGTATGCACTTCAAAATGCAATTTTGTCTTCTCTGGTAGTTGCATGGTCTCCAGTTGTGCCATCACGCGACACTACTTCACATTTGTTGAGAAATTGGTGCATTCTTGCTGTTGGCTCCAAGTCTGGGGACGTTTCATTTTGGAAAATATGCAAGCCTGAGTATTACACCATAGATGTTTGCATGGTTACCAGAGATCCAATACTCATCGGGGTTCTCAAAGCACATAATTCATGGGTTAGTGCCATCAGTTGGGAAGTTTCCTTTGCAGACTCTTCAAAGTCCTCACTACTTTTAGCAACTGGATGTTCGGATGGAAGGTGAACACAATCACGTCAATTCTTTTCCAGTCTTTCCCACTGTGTGCTTGACATGTTTTTGTTGACTTTGCTCCTTGTATAATTCATTAAATGGCAGAAGGATAATGTGTTTAATGAACAATGAAGTTTGAACATGACATTTGAGCTAGTAAATAGTGCTTCAAACAAGTTCCCAGATAATCACGAGACATGCATTTTCATGCTTCTGCCTTAAATGAAAATTCTTTGTAAAGATTATTAAAAAGCTAAACTCACTACTGTATCATGTGAAACCCACTTATTGATGAAAATTATCACCATTGGAAAATGATTTTCCTGATCTTCAGCACCAAATATAAATTTTACCACCTCTGTTCTTGAATAGATGACATCCTAGAATGTGTGAGTCAAACTTCCCTAACTTTGGCTCATATTATATCAAAACTTATTTTGTTTCCTCATTGAAATTGATATTATTACATTTGTAATGAATGCAACATATGTTTTTTAGTTTGAAAAATGAAAAATATATTCATAATGTCACTAGATTTGTATCGCCGTATACATGTGAAAGAATGGTCAAAGTTGCGTATTGGAGACCATGTCCAAATTTAAAGTGTATATGCTTATTATTCCTTCTCACTCCCTAGTCCCTACATTGATGATAGTTCACTAGAAACTCTTTCATATCTCACCGTGGGAAATTATATCTTTTCAGTGTGAAGATATGGTCCGGTAATACCGAAGGATTAAATCAATGTACATATGTAAAAGAATTGCCATTTTCATTATTGGTTGAGGTACATAATAAGCATTGCCTTGTTTTTATGTTCTTAATATTTTTGTTTATGCACATAATTGATGTTCGACTAGCAATTGATGAAACATCCAATGGACATGGGCCTGCATGTCTTTTCAATTTAATGTTATTCAACTCAAAATGGTCTACTGGTCAGGTCACTGCTAATTCGTCAGCACCAGTCTCGTCAGTTTCATTATCTGTACCAGCTCAGCCTCAACATGGGGTTAGTTTTAACTTGGCAATCGGAAGAGTATCCGGGTCACTGGAAACATGGATGTGGGATCCATGTAGAAACAAAATTGAGAATACCAGTGCATGTCATGCACATGATCAAGTGGTAAAGCTTCATTGCATTTCAGTATCTTTTCTCTTCAATAAAGGATCTTTTTTCTAACTTTACCTCAGGTGACAGGTTTATCATGGGGTTTGGATGGCCATTGTTTATACAGCTGCAGCCAGGTCAGTTGAATTACCATGGCACTGTTTAGGTTACAGGTTTATCATTATTTATTTTATTAGCTGTCTACCTTCGAGTAAAATCTGTTTGTTCTCTGAAGTTAACCTACTCATACTCATAGTGTGTAGCTTTGCATTTTGACTAGTTGCTGATTACCTATCTGAAAGAGCTACGTTGGTGAGGTTCATTCTGTGTTTGTATACCCTCACTCAGACTAGGTACCCACTACCTATAATAGAACTTGTTGTTCTTATCTAAGATCTTGGAGAAACACTGAAGCCGAGACTCCCTCCTCCCGCTACCGCGTCGCCCCCGCGGGCGGCCGGTCGCGACCGACCTCCTCCCCCGAGCGCCTCTCCCTCCCCCTTCCTCTCTGCCGCCGTCGCCGGCGCCCGCCACGGGCCTGGCCCGGGCGACGCTGGTGGCGGCGGCCCCCGGCTTTTCCCCTCTTGGGTGTCCGCCGGTGCAGGACGGGGCGACCCCGGGCGGTGCTTCTAGGTGGCGACGGTCCAGCGCGGCGGGGGGGCGGACTTCTGGACGGCGGCGTCGTCGTTGGCGGCGGGGCGACGCGGCGGCGCGGTCTGGCGGCGCCCGCTCGGCCCAGATCTGGGCCTGGGCGGGCCGGCGGCAGGGTGGGTCTGCCTCGTGGCTTCCGGGAGGCGTGGGAGAGGCGATGAGCGGCAGGGTGCTGGCGGCGCCATCGCCGGCTTGCTGCAGCGTGGCGGCGGGGCTTAGCGGGCCGTTTCGGGCCTGGCCGGGCCAGGGGTGGCCAGGCATGCCCTGCTGCCGCGTCTGGACGGCTACCGCGACGGTGCCCGAGGCTCTGGCCTCCCGCACGACGGCGGTGGAGGTGGTTCCCTCCCGTTCGGCTTCGGTCCTGCTTCTCCCTCCGCGGGGCGCTTCTCTCCGGTCCTCTTGGCCTCGTGTTGGTATTCGCAGTGAGGCGGCGTGGGTGGCGGCGCAACCGCGATGGCGCATGGTGGTGGGCGGCGGTCTGGCTGGTCGGCTCCGGTCCGTTGGGCGGTGGGGATTGGAGTACGGGAGAAATCCTTGGCGGTCTTCGGCTCCGATGCGGTGACACCTGCGGGTGCCACCATCCCTTCCTGGAGGGTGTCGGTGATATCCATCCCCTACCTCCCTCCGCGTGCCGGGGAAACCCTAGGACATGTCCGGGCAGCAGCGTCGTCGGCGTCGCTTTCCTTCTTGGAGGTGCTGTTTTGTACGCGGTGGTTCGGAGCCTCGGGTTGTAGTGGTTTGTCTCTGGTGGGCGTAGCGGTGGCGGATCATCCGCGCTTTGTCGAGCTGCCGTTGTTGGCATTTATTTCTTCTTCTTTTTCTTTTGGGCTTGTTGTGCTGTTCGCCCCAGCGATCCTGTATCGGTGATGGTTGCTTTGGAATACAAAGCGGGGGGAAACCCTTTTTCGGTATACCCTCACTCGGTGACTGCATGTAACAGCAGCAATAAGTGATTTTCATATCAAATCATACATTTTCTGTCTATTTTTCATATGAGGCCACAAATTCACAATTGCTTCAATTGGATTCTAGATCTTTCCATGCAGTTCAATTTGACCCAAAGTACAAGGTTGAAGTTTCCATTTGTTCTAGATCTTCAATACTGGAATTAACAAACATTTGCTACTTTTCCCTCAAAAAACAAAAAAAAAAACACAAACACTTCCTACTAAGGCCCCGCTTGGAATGGGGGTAAATTTATACACCCGTATTACTTCTACAGGTGTATATCACCAGCCATATGTGATTTCCCACCGGAAAAGAAAACGGCCGATTGAGGTCTGTATCTTTTACAGGTGTAAAAGTGTGGAAAACGACAATCCAATCAGGCCCTAATATTGTGAGATGAGCAGCAATCTCAATTGGACTTACCACATGAACATTCGTTGCCTATAACAGTACAAGCACAGCATATATTTCTCTTTTCTTGAATCCAAAAGAAATTACCAATTATTGTCCTGATTGGAACTCATCAGAGAGATGATGGACATGATTAAAGCTAATAACTTTTTGAGGATTTGGGTCAAAATGAAAACAGAGCAGGGGCCTATGGTAAAAGAATCCCTCAAGCCGGGAAGCTAGTCGACCACTTGACCTTGTTATGGCTAAAAATGACCACTATCCTAACCCGTTAACAATTAATTTATTGTACTAGTAATGCTGATGGCCATCAGGCCATGTGCCCATCTGCTGGCGACGATACCTTTTGACACTATCAAGCTGAGCTTTCTTGTGTAATAATTACTGAAAAATTACAGTTCTCCTTTTGATTAACAAGGTATCTGGTGCAGTTGTTGCAGTTTTAGCATATGTGCTTTGTTCATTACTTAAACCCTGTTTTTCATGCTAATGCATAATATGTTCTTCTTTATATCAGGATAATTCTGCACACTGTTGGATTTTCGAGAAACTGAAACTTGAAGGAATTCCCGTGCACACAAATTTTCAGGAGCTAAAAGAGTCAACAGATGTAAGAAAAATAGCATCCTCTAATCCCCCTTTTTTCTCTGAATGTGTGTTTTCTTCTTTCTGATTGGCATATGCGATGTGCATGCAGCTACCAAAAGTATCTGATCAATGCTTTGGACTTTCGATTGCACCAGGACAACTAATGATTGCTGTGGTATGTTGTAGGTCTTTTCTTATATCCATTTGTTCCTCAACTGCACAATTTTATACTTGAGCTTCTATACATATACGTGAGTACAAATTGATGAACATTGTTTCCTTCAGGTCCGCACTTTGGATCAAAATCTGTTAGATCAGATGTATCAAGCCAGGTAATTTTGCTTACAGTTCACTGAATAGTACTCAGGTGTTTTTGTATACAATTGTCGCATTTTTAAGATAACATTAGGGAATGCTTAGTTACTTGTAACAATTTTTAATGTATAAAACAGGACAGAGAAAGCAGTGGTTGAGTTCATTTGGATTGGTGGTCAGTTCCTTGGTCTTCCACTAGACAAGGGCATTTATATCTGCAGTCCACAATCTGGCACTAACTTCTTATGGTGGGGATCCAACATATTTTGGTCATTGAAGAAATATGAAAATGGTGAAAGAGGACTGATCTTATGGGATATCATAGTTGCGCTACAAGTGCTAAAGAAATCCGCACCGACCTTTCTGGAAACGTTAATGCATAAATGGGTCTCAAGTCTGCTTTCATATGATCAGTGTGATTCTATCATTATCTCGCATCGTTCGAGAAATGACATGATATCCAAGGCCAGCTTGCGGAAGTTACACTTGCTGAATATCGTTTGTAGGAAAGTAATGCTTAGCGACCATCCACAGTATTCTCCTGGTGGAGAAGAGGGTAACAATGCGGCAACTGATTTATGGACCAATCTTCTAGTGAGTAGCGAAACAGAGCTGCGGAAGAGGCTTGTGGCTTTCACTTTTGCTGCTGTCTTGGGTCGAATATCATATTTGCGGAAGGGCGTCTCTAATGACAACCGGTGGTTTCCTGTTGGAATTGCCCAGATGGATTCGTGGGTATCTATGAATAGTGGAGAAGTGCACAATGAGCTCAAGTCTCTGAAATCGAGGATCAAAGACTTAGGAAGCAGGTATTCGGTTTGCCAAATTAATCGACTGTCCTCCCTCAGCTAATTTCACTCCTGAAAGGACATAAAACATTCATACTTTTTTCAACAGCTTACTGAAACCAAAATTTGGATGTTGCGTGTTTCTAAAACTGTTGTCCTCTTGCAGGATCGACTCGGTGTGTGAATATTCGGTTGAAGAAACCTGCCCCTACTGCTCTGCGCCGGTGCGCTTTGAGTCGCCCGATGTAGCCCTGTGCGGAAGCGGAGATTCTGCTATGGTCCCAGCTGAAAGGCACAGACTGTCGAGATGCGCAGCGTCGATGCGCCTTTGCTCCGTCCTGCAACCAGCCTGGCACTGCACATGTTGTGGAGGAATGGTCGATAAGCTGGTGCCGGAGACCTTCTTCACCATGACGGCATCCCCTCTGGATGCCAACCATGGCAGTGAATCGCTTTGCTTGTCAGCGCCTGCCGTTCCACTTTGCCCCTTCTGCGGCATAACGCTGCAGAGGTCGACGCCGGCGTTCCTGCTCTCCGTCTCCCCGTTATAGAAATTAGCGGGACTCCCCAGTCATTCAGATGATTTGCCTTGAGAATCTATGAATTTGACAGGAGTAGCAGCTTAACGGACTAGCCTTTGGTTTCAGTTGCAAGCCACAACCTGCAACTCCATCTTCCTGGCACGCTTCACCAACCAGCCGCACCCATTTCCTCGTTCAACTTCAATTCCTCCACCCTGTCTCTTCCTCTCACTATCCAAGTGTAACATCTACTGTAGTTCTTTTGCAGTATTGTGCACCTGTTGTTAGTAGATGCTGCTTGAAAGCGCAGCGATATTTCTTAATAACTGTTACATGCAGATGGGCCGATGGGACGATGGCTCGGCTGCCTGGTGCATGCTCCCGTCATTCCGGCCACCAGACACTAGATGCTTAGGGAGATGTTTAGAAAAATAAACTGAGTTCTTCTATAACGTCAGTGCTTATTTTTGCCGCAAAAAAAAAAACATCAGTGCTTATTTGTATAGAGCCTAATTAAACGTCTATCCTTTATCAATAAGCAACAGTGCTTAGAGAAACACGGATTTATTTTTCTAAGCGCCTTCCATTGTACTTAGGGCGTGCGGTGCATCAAATCGAACACACCGAACTCGCGGACATGTCCGGACTTGCTGCGGACAGTGGTAGTGGAGCTTGCTATCCAACCCGGTGCACTAAATGTCTGCCCCAGATTTGGATGCATACCCGCTCTCCTTCATTTGACATGTATATATAGATTAATAGCAATTTAACATATTGGGTCTCCTTCATTTGACATGTATATGTAGATCATGACTAAAAAGTGCTGGATCATGTAAAAGTCTCATTTTTTTGCCCTTACAAACATGTGCCAAATTCTTCACTGTGTGATCGGCTCCTCATCACTGGCTGGCTCCTCCAAATTGGCCGCTAGATGCTTCTACATCCTAGCACGGTAGGCTTGCATGATCTTCGCGAGGATTCAACTTCATGGTCAACACCTTGGAGCTTGGTCTTCTTATATTGCACCATAATGCACTTGTTGAATCTCTTGGCCTTCTTTTCCTCAACGTCATCGCAATTGAGTCATGTCTCCTTCTTTTCGCCATGATGTTCTTGATCCTCTCTATCATCTTGTCTGCCGCCCCTTCTCACTTCTTCTCCTTTCACTTTCTCCCTCGGTTCCTAGCCATCCTTTTGGCTGGAGCAAGGCCTCCTTTGTTGGATCACCATCTTCACCTACATTGGGCATGGCGGCCGTCCGGTTGCCTTGGGTTGAGAGTCCTCCTGTCGGTGTCAAAACCGGCGGATCTCGGGTAGGGGGTCCCAAACTGTGCGTCTAGGTCGGATGGTAACAGGAGGCAAGGGACACGAAGTTTTACCCAGGTTCGGGCCCTCTTGATGGAGGTAAAACCCTATGTCCTGCTTGATTAATATTGATGATATGGATAGTACAAGAGTAGATCTACCACGAGATCGGAGAGGCTAAACCCTAGAAGCTAGCCTATGGTATGATTGTTGTTCTGTATGTTGTCCTAAGGACTAAAACCCTCCGGTTTATATAGACACCGGAGAGGGTTAGGGTTACACAAAGTCGGTTACAATGGTAGGAGATCTACATATCCGTATCGCCAAGCTTGCCTTCCACGCCAAGGAAAGTCCCTTCCGGACACGGGACGAAGTCTTCAATCTTGTATCTTCATAGTCCAGGAGTCCGGCTGAAGGTATAGTCCGGCCATCCGGACACCCCCTAATACAGGACTCCCTCAGTAGCCCCTGAATCAGGCTTCAATGACGACGAGTCCGGCGCGCAGATTGTCTTCAGCATTGCAAGGCGGGTTCCTCCTCCAAGTACTTCATAAAAGATTTTGAACACAAAGATAGTGTCCGGCTCTGCAAAATAAGTTTCCACATATTGTCATAGAGAGAATAATATTTACACAAATCTAATCTGCTGACGTATTCCGTAGTGTGACACACCACGGCCAAGCCTTTATCCGAATCATTTTATTATCCCACCTCAGCGCGTCATGCGAGGCGGTTTCCTTGGCACGTCTTGTTAAAGCAGAGATCGTGTCCCCTTATTCCGGGATTCTCATCAATACGGGCGTGGGTAACCCAACCGCGCCATTGATTACGGCGCTTGGAGATAAGCGAGTTTTACTAGGCTGGTGGGGACACGTAGTTGCGTCCACCCATATAAGGGGATAAGGATCCACCTTTTCACCTACGCCTTCTTCCTCCTTTGCCTATTCATTTTCGCGCACTCGAGCTCCAGCGCCCAAGTCCGCACTCCCCACCTCAACCTTCTCCAGCCATGTCCGGGGCGGGAGGCAAGTGGATGGCCTCCTCCGTCACGGAGGGACACATCAAAAAACTGAGGAAGGCCGGATACTTGTCTAACGACATCGCGTACCGGCTTCCCGAAGAGGGGCAGCTCCTTCCCACCCCAAGGCCCCATGAGAGGGTAGTATTCCTTCCCCACTTCCTCCGCGGACTGGGCTTTCCTATCCACCCATTCGTCCGGGGACTCATGTTCTACTAGGGCCTGGATTTCCATGATCTGGCCCCGAACTTTATCCTCAACATCTCGGCGTTTATCGTCGTGTGCGAGGCTTTCCTCTGCATCCGCCCCCATTTTGGCCTATGGCTCAAGACTTTCAACGTCAAGCCAAAGGTGGTGCATGGCAACCAGGCGGAGTGCGGAGGCGCCATGGTGGGCAAGATGCCCAACGTCTTATGGCTCGAGGGCTCCTATGTGGAATCCCTGAAGGGGTGGCAATCGGGGTGGTTTTACATCACCGAGCCGCACGACCCTGAGTGGGTCGCAGCCCCCCGGTCCGGACCCCCAACACGGCTCACATCCTGGAAAGAGACAGGCCTGTCGTGGGGCAGCAAAGGAGAGGTGACTGGACTACAAACATGCATCCAAACCCTGGTGGACAAGCAGCTTAAGCTTGTCAACGTAGTCCAGGTTATGCTCATCCACCGGATCCTCCCATGTCAACAACGGGCCTTCAATCTGTGGGAGTTCAACCCGGCGCAGCACCGAACTCTGAGAAGGCTCTTCGACACAACATACGAAGATGCCTGGAAGGTGCTTTTCAAGGGCGCCGAGGCTCCCGCATCCGCTACCGAGGATCGGGGATTCAGCGCGCAGTGTCACGCTAGCACGGTAAGTTGTTTGTACCTTTTACAGGGTATTAGTTTTTCATAGTTTAACTCTACGCGGGATCTAAGCTCCCTTACCTTTGACAGGTTTGGCAGGCGAAGACCGGACAGATCGACTGTCCGGCTCCTTTGCCCGAAGACCCAGCTGATGCCCGCTTGGCAAAGCTGCTGGTTCCGGCACCCCATGTTGTGCCGGAGAAGAAGGCCACGAAGAAGGCCACGGGGACTCAAAAGAGTGCCCGGCGCCAGGAGGTGTCGGGTTCCTCATCCGACGACTCCAAGGCGCATTCCTCCCGTGAAGACGAGGAGGAGGAAGAAGAGACCTCTCCCCCCCCCAGCGGGAGGAGAGAAGAAAAGGAAGGCCGCACTTACTGGGGAGGCCGAAGGGTCCAAGAAGGGAAGAACCCTTCCTCCGGACTACTCCACCTACGCCGATGACGGCGGAGAGGAGTGGCCTCTCAGGGCCAAGCCCCCGGCGAAATCGTAGGTATCCGGATACCAGAGTAATTCATAGTATTCCTTTATTGCACAGCTTTCCCTTATGTCGAATATGATTATGCAGCCCACCCAAAGACTGGCTTGACGCGTCGTCGAGCGGTTCACTGGACTCGTCGGATGTGAATTCCCTTCCGACGGCTTCCTCCCCCCACCCTGCGGACGACGCCGAAGTGTTGTCCCGACAGGTTCCAAGCCAGGAGGAGGTGGTCCTGGAGGCTCCGCAAGGCGACCTCCCGGACTCTAGGAGTAAATGGGATAAAACCCCCCAGGGCTCCAAGTCCGGCCCTAGGCCGGACACCGCTCCGGAACCTTCAAAGGTTCTGGAGTCTGGCGGGCGACCTCCTCCCAAGGGGAGCAAGCCCACCGTGCCGGTGACCCCCGTCCAACCGGAGGCGCCGGTCAATCTTTTAGAGGTGCTCAAAGGCGCCTCCATAGACGAGGAGCACCACACCATTATGAGTGCGGTGGTCCAGAAGGTTCAGTCCGCCAAGAGCAGACTGACTGAAGCTTGTACTAGCCTTTTAACAGGCTTTGAGGTAAGTAAAGAATGTGTAAATAATATTACCGCATAGACAGTAGCCCTTGATGCTCTGTTTGCGTTCGGGAAGAAAAGCCGAATAGAGGATCAAATAAAATTCGCAGGAGTCTAACAAAAAGGAGTCAATATGCGTATGCAGGCTTCTCTGCTGGCGTCCGCCGCACTGACCGCGGAAGTGGACACGCTAAAGCAGAACCTCGAGCGGTCCGAGCAAGAGCTCGGGCGTGCCAAGAAGCAGCTTGAGGACAAGGAAGGTAAGAAATACTATGTTTAAATATATATATATATATATATATATATATATATATATATATATAAAGTGCAATTGCAAAAAATGACAGGATTATCGTGGCTATTATAGGGGCCACGTCTGAGGTGGCGACCCTTAAGCAAGCGCTGGTCGAGGCCGAGAAGAGGGCGGCCACGGAGCACACCGAGCGGGAGAAGTATGAGGCCCAGGTTGGCAAGGTGCAGCAAGAGCTCCAGGTTCTCATGAAAAAACATGAGAGTTTGGAGCTTGACTCAAAGACGCGAGCATCCGAGCTCGCAGCGGCTATTAAAAATGCCAAGTCTGCCAAGGCCGAATCCCAGAAGACCCTCCAGGAGTTGGATGCGGTGAAAAAGATAGCGGCGGGTAAGGCATTCTTTATGCAAAGCAAACACATAAACGTGAGTTACTTGTTACTTACCCGAATCCGGAGCTCTCCAGGGGCATTCGCAGATCTTCCCCGTAGCGTGCCCGATGCTGCCGCATTCTATCGAGCCGAGGAGGGCAGCTCGACAGAGAAGGTGTTCTGGTCTCAGTATGCTGAGGCCGGACATCCCATGCCCCTGAGCGACTAGCTGAAGCAACTGGTCGAGATCCACAAGGCGGTCGAACAGGCCATGAAGGGCCTCATAGTTCGGTTGTGGCCTGGAGAGGCTCTGCCTGGGAGCTATTTCGGGCTGGTGCAGCGGCTGGTGGGGGCCTGTCCAAGGATCGAAGTCATCAAGCGCTCCGTCTGTATTGAAGGTGCCCGTAGGGCCCTTGCCCGTGCTAAGGTGCACTGGGGCAAGCTGGATGCTGGGAAGCTTGTGAAGGACGGGCCACCGCCGGGGAAAGAGCATCGCAAGCCCGAGAATTATTATAAGGATGTTCTGAAGGGTGCCTGCCTTATGGCAGATGAATGTTCCAGGGATGTAATTTTTGAGTAAAACTCGCTCATTTTGTCCTGTGCGCTGAAAACTTGTTCATATGCGCTAAGCAATGCTGTTGGAATTTAAAATATTACCTTGTGTGCGGCTGTTTATCAATTCTGAGAGACGGCGAGTCATCGGCTTCTACCCCCGTGCCGCTAGTGCTAGGGTGTTCAGGGATAAACCTGAGCGCTCTTTTTCCCATGTTTGGGTCCTTCGAGGGAGGCGCTCAGCACAACGAACAAGGCAATCAGACTATAATGCGTGAACACTCTCACTTAGCCATAGAATTCTATAATTTTAAATTTCGGTGAAGCCCCTGGTATTCGGAAGACCGAGTTCGGGGCGCTATCCACGCCTTGGCCGGACAGAGTCGACTCCTCGCTCTAAGCGGCATAAGTCTTTAGGGACTCGAAAAACCTCTCGAACAGCGACCAGCTCTCGCTTCATCATGATAGTCAGTTTTAGCTTTCTCTTGAGGTGCTCGACCCAGCTCAACTGGGGCACAATCGCAGTAGTTCTCCTAGTGCTACCTTAGCCGACACAGCAGAATGTAAGGCACCAAAACATAGGAGCCGGGCAAACCCAACTATTGACCCAAGACATGATTCGGAGCCGATGCATATAATGCTATAAGTTCGGGGTGCCGCACTTATTAAAGTGTTCGGACTTCTCACACCATATTAAGGGGTACTGAAGCCCCTGGCGTATTTTGGACGTACCAAAGTGTATGGGTGCAACATGTCGTTAAGGAACATATATTTGTAAAAAAAAGAGTAATGCAAAAATAGACAAAAGCTATGCATTATTTACTAAAAAGGGCTGCGATCAAAGCAGAACGATACAAATAATGCGATAGGCAAAAGGTTGGACTATTTAACATGTCTGTTCCCGGGGCAGGCTGTGGAATGGTATGCGAAACAGGTATACTGCTCGTGATAGAGACCACCTGGGAGTTCCGTAATGCGGCATGGCTTGTCTGCTTCCCTGGTTCTTGCATCGTTTGTGCGGCAATTGAACTGCCGACCAGGCCTTCAGAAGAATGGAGTCCTGAAAGTAAGAGAAAATGAAAAAATCGGCAGCCCCTGGTGCGGTTTAAGCCGTGTTTCGGGCGTGCCGTGATGGTGCCCCTTCCCCTGTACCCATGGTATTTCTAGAGCGTAGTTATGTACGCAAAGCACTGGCGTCACATTTTTGCGAGGGCTGGGGTTGGGGCCATATTGCTACGCCTGCTCGGAACGTGCCAGGCGGTCTTGTTGTAGGTTACTCCAGGCGCGCTTGGTGGTGTCCAGACGTTTAATGGCCGGAGTGGAGAACTGCCTGGAGAGGCTGCTTTGAACTTCCGCTGCAAGGGCCGTCGTGTGCTCCTCCGTTCGGAGGGAGCGTTCGGTGTTTCCATTGACCGTAATTACTCCTCGAGGGACTGACATCTTGAGCTTAAGGTATGAGTAGTGCGGTACCGCATTGAACTTGGCGAATGCGGTTCGCCCGAGCAGTGCGTGATAGCCACTGCGGAATGGGACTATGTCGAAGATTAACTCCTCGCTTCGGAAATTATCCGGAGATCCGAAGACCACTTCAAGTGTGACTGAGCCTGTACAGTTGGTCTCTACACCTGGTATTACGCCTTTAAAGGTCATTTTGGTGGGCTTAATCCTCGAGGGATCTATGCCCATTTTCCGCACTGTATCCTGGTAAAGCAGGTTCAGGCTGTTGCCGCCATCCATAAGGACTCTAGTGAGATGAAATCCGTCAATAATTGGGTCTAGAACCAATGCGGCGAATCCGCCATGATGGGTGCTAGTGGGATGGTCCCTTCGATCAAAGATGATCAGGAAGGAGGACCATGGGTTGAACTTTGGGGCGACTGGCTCTATCGTGTATACGTCCCTTAACGCGCGCTTCCGCTCCCTCTTGGGGATGTGGGTTGCGTATATCATGTTCACCGTCCGCACTTGTGGGGGAAAACCCTTCTGTCCACTGTTGTTCGGCGGCCGGGGCTCTTCGTCATCATTGCTATGCAACCCCTTGTCGGTATTTTCGGCATTTAACCTGCCTGCCTGCTTGAACACCCAACAATCCCTGTTGGTGTGATTGGCCGGCTTTTCGGGGGTGCCATGTATCTGGCACAAGCAGTCGAGTATTCGGTCCAAACTGGACGGGACCCTAGGATTTCTTTTGAATGGCTTTTTCCGCGGACCGGATTTATAGCCTCTGAATCCGGCGTTAACTGCCGTATCCTCAGCATTGTCGCTGTTAATGCGGCGCTTCTGCTTGTTGTGACGCAACCTGCCACTACTGTCCCTGGTATCCGAATTACCAGGATTCTTGGTCATATTGTTGCTACGAGCAAGCCAGCTATCTTCTCCCACGCAAAAGCGGGTCATGAGTGCTGCCATAGATTTCGGCTTTTCCTGTCCAAGGTGCCGGGCAAGCCACTCGTCACGGATATTGTGTTTGAAGGCTGCTAGGGCCTCTACGTCCGGACAGTAGACTATTTGATTTTTCTTTGTTAGGAACCGTGTCCAGAATTGCCTGGCCGATTCCTCTGGCTGCTGAATTACGTGGCTTAGGTCATCGGCGTCTGGTGGTCGCACATAAGTGCCCTGGAAATTGTTGAGGAATGCGGCTTCCAGGTCCTCCCAACAACTGATTGATCCTGTTGGCAAGCTATTAAGCCAATGCTGAGCTGCCTTTAAGCTTGAGTGGGAGGCATTTGTGTTGGAAATATGCCCTAGAGGCAATAATAAATTAGTTATTATTATATTTCCTTGTTCATGATAATCGTTTATTATCCATGCTATAATTGTATTGATAGGAAACTCAGATACATGTGTGGATACATAGACAACACCATGTCCCTAGTAAGCCTCTAGTTGACTAGCTCGTTGATCAATAGATGGTTACGGTTTCCTGGCCATGGACATTGGATGTCGTTGATAACGGGATCACATCATTAGGAGAATGATGTGATGGACAAAGACCCAATCCTAAGCCTAGCACAAGATCATGTAGTTCGTATGCTAAAGCTTTTCTAATGTCAAGTATCATTTCCTTAGACCATGAGATTGTGCAACTCCCGGATACCGTAGGAGTGCTTTGGGTGTACCAAACGTCACAACGTAACTGGGTGGCTATAAAGGTACACTACGGGTATCTCTGATAGTGTCTGTTGGGTTGGCACGAATCGAGATTGGGATTTTGTCACTCCGTGTAAACGGAGAGGTATCTCTGGGCCCACTCGGTAGGACATCATCATAATGTGCACAATGTGACCAAGGGGTTGATCACGGGATGATGTGTTACGGAACGAGTAAAGAGACTTGCCGGTAACGAGATTGAACAAGGTATCGGTATACCGACGATCGGATCTCGGGCAAGTACCATACCGCTAGACAAAGGGAATTGTATACGGGATTGATTGAGTCCTTGACATCGTGGTTCATCCGATGAGATCATCGTGGAACATGTGGGAGCCAACATGGGTATCCAGATCCCGCTGTTGGTTATTGACCGGAGAACATCTCGGTCATGACTACATGTCTCCCGAACCCGTAGGGTCTACACACTTAAGGTTCGATGACGCTAGGGTTATAAAGGAAGTTTGTATGTGGTTACCGAATGTTGTTCGGAGTCCCGGATGAGATCCCGGACGTCACGAGGAGTTCCGGAATGGTCCGGAGGTAAAGATTTATATATAGGAAGTCCTGTTTCGGCCATCGGGACAAGTTTCGGGGTCATCGGTATTGTACCGGGACCACCGGAAGGGTCCCGGGGGCCCACCGGGTGGGGCCACCTGCCCCGTGTTGGAAATATGCCCTAGAGGCAATAATAAATTGATTATTATTATATTTCCTTGTTCATGATAATCGTTTATTATCCATGCTAGAATTGTATTGATAGGAAACTCAGATACATGTGTGGATACATAGACAACACCATGTCCCTAGTAAGCCTCTAGTTGACTAGCTCGTTGATCAATAGATGGTTACGGTTTCCTGACCATGGACATTGGATGTCGTTGATAACAGGATCACATCATTAGGAGAATGATGTGATGGACAAGACCCAATCCTAAGCCTAGCACAAGATCATGTAGTTCGTATGCTAAAGCTTTTCTAATGTCAAGTATCATTTCCTTAGACCATGAGATTGTGCAACTCCCGGATACCGTAGGAGTGCTTTGGGTGTGCCAAACGTCACAACGTAACTGGGTGGCTATAAAGGTACACTACGGGTATCTCTGAAAGCGTCTGTTGGGTTGGCACGAATCGAGATTGGGATTTTGTCACTCCGTGTAAACGGAGAGGTATCTCTGGGCCCACTCGGTAGGACATCATCATAATGTGCACAATGTGACCAAGGGGTTGATCACGGGATGATGTGTTACGGAACGAGTAAAGAGACTTGCCGGTAACGAGATTGAACAAGGTATCGGTATACCGACGATCGAATCTCGGGCAAGTACCATACCGCTAGACAAAGGGAATTGTATACGGGATTGATTGAGTCCTTGACATCGTGGTTCATCCGATGAGATCATCGTGGAACATGTGGGAGCCAACATGGGTATCCAGATCCCGCTGTTGGTTATTGACCGGAGAACATCTCGGTCATGACTACATGTCTCCCGAACCCGTAGGGTCTACACACTTAAGGTTCGATGACGCTAGGGTTATAAAGGAAGCTTGTATGTGGTTACCGAATGTTGTTCGGAGTCCCGGATGAGATCCCGGACATCACGAGGAGTTCCGGAATGGTCCGGAGGTAAAGATTTATATATAGGAAGTCATGTTTCGGCCATCGGGACAAGTTTCGGGGTCATCGGTATTGTACCGGGACCACCGGAAGGGTCCCGGGGGCCCACCGGGTGGGGCCACCTGCCCCGGGGGGCCACATGGGCTATAGGGGGTGCGCCTTGGCCTACATGGGCCAAGGGCACCAGCCCCTAGAGGCCCATGCTCCAAGATATAGGAAAAAGGGGAGAGTCCTAAAGGGGGAAGGCACCTCCGAGGTGCCTTGGGGAGGATGGACTCCTCCCCCCCTCTTAGCCGCACCCCTTCCTTGGAGGAAGGGGCAAGGCTGCGCCTCCCCCCTCTCCCCTGCCCCTATATATAGTGGAGGGGAGGGAGGGCATCCATACCTGAGCCCTTGGCGCCTCCCTCCCTCCCGTGACACCTCCTCCTCTCCCGTAGGTGCTTGGCGAAGCCCTGCAGGATTGCCACGCTCCTCCATCACCACCACGCCGTTGTGCTGCTGCTGGATGGAGTCTTCCTCAACCTCTCCCTCTCTCCTTGTTGGATCAAGGCGTGGGAGACATCGTCGAGCTGTACGTGTGTTGAACGCGGAGGTGCCGTCCGTTCGGCACTAGGAGCATCGGTGATCTGAATCACGACGAGTACGACTCCATCAACCCCGTTCACTTGAACGCTTCCGCTTAGCGATCTACAAGGGTATGTAGATGCACTCCCCTTTCTACTCGTTGCTGGTCTCTCCATAGATAGATCTTGGTGTTACGTAGGAAATTTTTTGAATTTCTGCTACGTTCCCCAACAGTGGCATCATGAGCTAGGTCTATTGCGTAGATTCTTTGCACGAGTAGAACACAAAGTAGTTGTGGGTGTCAATATTGTTCAATATGCTTGCCGTTACTAGTCTTATCTTGATTCGGCGACATCGTGGGATGAAGCGGCCCGGACCAACCTTACACGTACGCTTACGTGAGACCGGTTCCACCGACAAACATGCACTAGTTGCATAAGGTGGCTGGCGGGTGTCTGTCTCTCCCACTTTAGTCGGATCGGATTCGATGAAAAGGGTCCTTATGAAGGGTAAATAGCAATTGGCATATCATGTTGTGGTTCATGCGTAGGTAAGAAACGTTCTTGCTAGAAACCCATAGCAGCCACGTAAAACATGCAAACAACAATTAGAGGACGTCTAACTTGTTTTTGCAGGGTATGCTATGTGATGTGATATGGCCAAAAATGATGTGATGAATGATATATGTGATGTATGAGATTGATCATGTTCTTGTAATAGGAATCACGACTTGCATGTCGATGAGTATGACAACCGGCAGGAGCCATAGGAGTTGTCTTTATTTATTTGTGACCTGCGTGTCAACTTAAACGTCATGTAATTACTTTACTTTATTGCTAACCGTTAGCCATAGTAGTAGAAGTAATAGTTGGCGAGGCAACTTCATGAAGACACGATGATGGAGATCATGATGATGGAGATCATGGTGTCATGCCGGTGACGATGATGATCATGAAGCCCCGAAGATGGAGATCAAAAGGAGCAAACTGATGATGGCCATATCATGTCACTATTTGATTGCATGTGATGTTTATCATGTTTATACATCTTATTTGCTTAGAACGACGGTAGTAAATAAGATGATCCCTTACAACAATTTCAAGAAGTGTTCTCCCCTAACTGTGCATCGTTGCGACAGTTCGTGTTTCGAAGCACCACGTGATGATCGGGTGTTAGATTCTAACGTTCACATACAACGGGTGTAAGACAGATTTACACACGCGAAACACTTAGGGTTAACTTGACGAGCCTAGCATGTACAGACATGGCCTCGGAACACAGAGACCGAAAGGTCGAACATGAGTCGTATAGAAGATATGATCAACATGAAGATGTTCACCGATGATGACTAGTCCGTCTCACGTGATGATCGGACACGGCCTAGTTTGACTCGGATCATGTAATCACTTAGATGACTAGAGGGATGTCTATCTGAGTGGGAGTTCATAAGATGAACTTAATTATCCTGAACATAGTCAAAAGGTTTTTGCAAATTATGTCGTAGCTCACGCTATAGTTCTACTGTTTAGATATGTTCCTAGAGAAAAATTAGTTGAAAGTTGATAGTAGCAATTATGCGGACTAGGTCCGTAAACTGAGGATTGTCCTCATTGCTTCATAGAAGGCTTATGTCCTTAATGCACCGCTCAGTGTGCTGAACCTCGAACGTTGTCTGTGGTTGCTGCGAACATCTGACATACACGTTTTGATAACTACGTGATAGTTCAGTTAAACGGTTTAGAGTTGAGGCACCAAAGACGTTTTTTGAAACATCGCGAAACATATGAGATGTTTTGAGGGCTGAAATTGGGATTTCAGGCTCGTGCCCATGTCAAGAGGTATAAGACCTCCGATGACTTTCTTAACCTGCAAACTAAGGAGAAAAGCTCAATTGTTGTGCTTGTGCTCAGATTGTTTGAGTACAACAATCATTTGAATCGAGTGGGAGTTGATCTTCCAGATAAGACAGTGATGGTTCTCCAAAGTCATTGCCACCAAGCTGCTAGAGCTTCGTGATGAACTATAATATATCAGGATCCTTGAGATACTCGCGATGTTTGACACCGCGAAAGTAGAAATCAAGAAGGAGCATCAATTGTTGATGGTTGGTGAAACCACTAGTTTCAAGAAGGGCAAGGGCAAGAAGGGATACTTCATGAAACGGCAAATCAGCTGCTGCTCTAGTGAAGAAACCCAAGGTAAAACCCAAACCCGAGACTAAGTGCTTCTGTAATAAGGGGAACAACCACTAGAGCAGAATTACCCTAGATACTTGGTAGATAAGAAGGCTGGCAAGGTCGATAGAAGTATATTGGATATACATTGTGTTAATGTGTACTTTGCTAGTACTCCTAGTAGCACCAGGGTATTAGATACCGGTTCGGTTGCTAAGTGTTAGTAACTCGAAACAAAAGGCTACGGAATAAACGGAGACTAGCTAAAGGTGAGTTGACGATATGTGTTGGAAGTTTTTCCAAGCTTGATATGATCAAGCATCGCACGCTCCCTCTACCAAAGAGATTGGTGTTAAACCTAAATAATTGTTATTTGGTGTTTGCGTTAAGCATAGACATGATTGGATTACGTCTATCGCAATACGGTTATTCATTTAAGGAGAATAATGGTTACTCTGTTTATTTGAATAATACCTTCAATGGTCTTACACCTAAAATGAATGGTTTATTAAATCTCGATCGTAGTGATACACATGTTCATGCCAAAAGATAGTAATGATAGTACCACCTACTTGTGGCACTGCCACGTAAGTCATATCGGTATAAAACGCATGAAGAAGCTCCATATTGATGGATCTTTGGGCTCACTCATTTTTGAAAAGTTTGAGACATGCGAACCATGTCTATTGGTGTATATGCATGAAGAAACTCCATGCAAATGGACCGTTTTGACTCACTTGATTTTGAATCACTTGGGACATGCAAATCATACCACATGGGCTAGATGACTGAAAAGCCTCGTTTTCAGTAAGATGGAACAAGATAGCAACTTGTTGGAAGTAACACATTTTGATGTGTGCAGTCCAATGAGTGCTGAGGCATGCAGTGAATATCGTTATGTTCTTACTTCACAGATGATTCGAGTAGATGTTGAGTATATTTACTTGATGAATCACGAGTCTGAATTATTGAAAGGTTCAAGTAATTTCAGTGTGAAGTTGAAAGATCGTCGTGACAAGAGGATAAAAGATCTATAATATGATCATAGAGATGAATATCTGAATCACGAGTTTGGCACAGAATTAAGACATTGTGGAAATTGTTTCACAACTGATACAGCCTGGAACACCATAGTGTGATGGTGTGTCCAAACGTCATAGTTGCACCCTATTGGATATGGTGCATACCATGATGTCTCTTATCGAGTTACCACTATCGTTCATGGGTTAGGCATTAGAGACAACCACATTCACTTTAAATAGGGCACCACATAATTCCGATGAGATGACACCGTATGAATTATGGTTTAGAGAAACCTAAGTTGTCGTTTCTTAAAGGTTTGGGGCTGCGACGCTTATGTGGAAAAGTTCCAGGATTAAGCTCGAACCCAAAGCGGATAAAATGCATCTTCATAGGACACCCAAAACAGTTGGGTATACCTCCTAATTCAGATCCGAAAGCAATATGGATTGTTTTTTCTTTAATCGGGTCCTTTTTCGAGGAAAGGTTTCTCTCGAAAAGTTGAGTGGGAGGATGGTGGAGACTTGATGAGGTTATTGAACCGTCACTTCAACAAGTGTGTAGCAGGGCACAGGAAGTTGTTCCTGTGGCACGTACACCAACTGAAGTGGAAGCTTATGATAGTGATCATGAAACTTCGGATCGAGTCACTACCAAACCTCGTGGGATGACAAGGATGCGTACTACTTCAGAGTGGTACGTAATCCTGTCTTGGAAGTCATGTTGCTAGACAACAATGAACCTACGAGCTATGGAGAAGCGATGGTGGGCCCAAATTCCGACAAATGGTTAGAAACCATAAAATCCGAGATAGGATCCATGTATGAAAACAAAGTGTAGACTTTGGAAGAACTACTTGATGGTCGTAAGGCTATTAGGTACATATGGATTTTGAAAGGAAGACAGACAATGATGGTAAGTGTCACCATTGAGAAAGCTCGACTTGTCGTTAAGATGTTTTTCGACAAGTTCAAGGAGTTGACTACGATGAGACTTTCTCACTCGTAGCGATGCTAAGAGTCTGTTGGAATTATATTAGCAATTAATGCATTATTTATGAAATCTTGCAGATAGGATGTCAAAAACATTGTTTCCTCGACGATTCTTGAGGAAAGGTTGTATGTGATACAACCAGAAGGTTTTGTCTATCCTGAAATATGCTAATAAGTATGCAAAGCTCCAGCAATCCTTCTGAGGACTGGAGTGAGCATCTCGGAGTTGGAATGTATGCTTTGATGATGATCAAAGATTTTGGGTGTATACAAAGTTTATGAGAAACTTGTATTTCCAAAGAAGTGAGTGGGAGCACTATAGAATTTCTGATGAGTATATGTTGTTGACATATTAATGATCAGAAATGACGTAGAATTTCTGGAAAGCATATAGGGTTATTTGGAAAGTGTTTTCAATGGAAAACCTGGATTAAGCTACTTGAACATTGAGCATCAAGATCTATAAGGATAGATCAAAACGCTTAATAGTACTTTCAAATGAGCACATTCCTTGACATGATCTTGAAGGTGTTCAAGATGGATCAGTCAAAGGAGTTCTTGCCTGAGTTGTAAGGTATGAAGTTAAGACTTAAAGCTCGACCATGGCAGAATAGAGAGAAAGGACGAAGGTCGTCCCCTATGCTTAAGACATAGGCTCTACAGTATGCTATGCTGTGTACCGCACCTGAAGTGTGCTTTACCATGAGTTAGTCAAGGGGTACAAGAGTGGTCCAAGAATGGATCACAGGACAGCGGTCAAAGTTATCCTTAGTAACTAGTGGACTAAGGAATTTTCTCAATTATGGAGGTGGTAAAAGAGTTCGTCGTAAAGGGTTACGTCGATGCAAGCTTAACACCTGTCCGGATAGCTCTGAGTAGAGATACCAGATACGTATAATGGAGCAACAATTTAGAATAGCTCCAAGTAAAACAGTTATTTGGAATAGCTCCAAATAGAATGTGGTAGCTGCATCTAGGAGATGACATAGAGATTTGTAAAGCACACACGGATCTGAAAGGTTCAGACCCGTTGACTATAACCTCTCTCACAAGCATAACATGATCAAACCCAGAACTCATTGAGTGTTAATCACATGGTAAATGTGAACTAGATTATTGACTCTAGTAAACTCTTTGGGTGTTAGTCACATGGGGATGTGACCTTGAGTGTTAATCACATATCGATGTGAACTAGATTATTGACTCTAGTGCAAGTGGGAGACTGTTGGAAATATGCCCTAGAGGCAATAATAAATTAGTTATTATTATATTTCCTTGTTCATGATAATCGTTTATTATCCATGCTATAATTGTATTGATAGGAAACTCAGATACATGTGTGGATACATAGACAACACCATGTCCCTAGTAAGCCTCTAGTTGACTAGCTCGTTGATCAATAGATGGTTACGGTTTCCTGGCCATGGACATTGGATGTCGTTGATAACGGGATCACATCATTAGGAGAATGATGTGATGGACAAAGACCCAATCCTAAGCCTAGCACAAGATCATGTAGTTCGTATGCTAAAGCTTTTCTAATGTCAAGTATCATTTCCTTAGACCATGAGATTGTGCAACTCCCGGATACCGTAGGAGTGCTTTGGGTGTACCAAACGTCACAACGTAACTGGGTGGCTATAAAGGTACACTACGGGTATCTCTGATAGTGTCTGTTGGGTTGGCACGAATCGAGATTGGGATTTTGTCACTCCGTGTAAACGGAGAGGTATCTCTGGGCCCACTCGGTAGGACATCATCATAATGTGCACAATGTGACCAAGGGGTTGATCACGGGATGATGTGTTACGGAACGAGTAAAGAGACTTGCTGGTAACGAGATTGAACAAGGTATCGGTATACCGACGATCGAATCTCGGGCAAGTACCATACCGCTAGACAAAGGGAATTGTATACGGGATTGATTGAGTCCTTGACATCGTGGTTCATCCGATGAGATCATCGTGGAACATGTGGGAGCCAACATGGGTATCCAGATCCCGCTGTTGGTTATTGACCGGAGAACATCTCGGTCATGACTACATGTCTCCCGAACCCGTAGGGTCTACACACTTAAGGTTCGATGACGCTAGGGTTATAAAGGAAGCTTGTATGTGGTTACCGAATGTTGTTCGGAGTCCCGGATGAGATACCGGACGTCACGAGGAGTTTCGAAATGGTCCGGAGGTAAAGATTTATATATAGGAAGTCCTGTTTCGGCCATCGGGACAAGTTTCGGGGTCATCGGTATTGTACCGGGACCACCGGAAGGGTCCCGGGGGCCCACCGGGTGGGGCCACCTGCCCCGGGGGGCCACATGGGCTGTAGGGGGTGCGCCTTGGCCTACATGGGCCAAGGGCACCAGCCCCTAGAGGCCCATGCGCCAAGATATAGGAAAAAGGGGAGAGTCCTAAAGGGGGAAGGCACCTCCGAGGTGCCTTGGGGAGGATGGACTCCTCCCCCCTCTTAGCCGCACCCCTTCCTTGGAGGAAGGGGCAAGTCTGCGCCTCCCCCCTCTCCCCTGCCCCTATATATAGTGGAGGGGAGGGAGGGCATCCATACCTGAGCCCTTGGCGCCTCCCTCCCTCCCGTGACACCTCCTCCTCTCCCGTAGGTGCTTGGCGAAGCCCTGCAGGATTGCCACGCTCCTCCATCACCACCACGCCGTTGTGCTGCTGCTGGATGGAGTCTTCCTCAACCTCTCCCTCTCTCCTTGCTGGATCAAGGCGTGGGAGACATCGTCGAGCTGTACGTGTGTTGAACGCGGAGGTGCCGTCCGTTCGGCACTAGGATCATCGGTGATCTGAATCACGACGAGTACGACTCCATCAACCCCGTTCACTTGAACGCTTCCGCTTAGCGATCTACAAGGGTATGTAGATGCACTCCCCTTTCTACTCGTTGTTGGTCTCTCCATAGATAGATCTTGGTGTTACGTAGGAAAATTTTTGAATTTCTGCTACGTTCCCCAACAATTTGATGGCGTGGAGATCATCGCCGCGGCCATGTGGATATGAAGGAGATAATCCTCGATCCATACCGCAGGATTTTTTGTGCCATCATATGATTCGATGTTTACGGGTTTGAAACCCTCGGGGATTTGATGATCCATTACTTCGTCTGTGAAGCACAGTGGGTGTGCGGCGCCTCTATACTGGGCTATATCACGACGTAGCTCCGATGAGCTTTGTCTACTGTGTTCGGCCCTGCCGGATTTGTGTCCGGCATGACGGTTACCATCTCGAGTCGTGGGGCGCCCACGCGATCCGTAGATCGATCTTGTTTGCCTTGCCTTGTCCTCCAACATATCTCGCAGGTCAGGCTCATTTTCCCGTGCCTTGGTACGGGGTGCGGCTTGAGTGGAGGGCCGAGAGGCCTCTCTGTCGCGGCCACGAGGTGGCCGGTCGGCTGTATCGAGTGCTGGTGATGTAGGTTTAAGTGCTTCCTCCTCTAATCGGGGTAGCAACCTGCGCTTTGGGTAGCTCTTGGAGGGGCGTTCGAGTTTATGCTCTTCGGCGCAAGGACTTCAGTCCATCTGTCGACTAGCAAATCTTGATCAGCTCTAAGTTGTTGCTGTTTTTTCTTGAGGCTTCTTTCCGTGGCCATAAGCCTGCGTTGAAAACGCTCTTGCTCGACGGGATCCTCTGGAACGACGAATTCATCGTCGTCGAGGCTTGCCTCATCTTCGAAGGGAGGCATATAGTTATTGTCCTCGACCTCTCTGTCTGCCGCTCTCTCATGAGGGCTGGCTTCTCCATCCTCCTGTGCTGAATCTTGCTGGAGGGGGTTTTCTTCGGCACTCTCCGGAGTATTATTATCTCCCGTGCTGAAATCACCGTATTTGCTTTGGCGGGATTTTGAGCGGCGCCGCTGACGCCAGCGCTTAGGCTGTTTCTTGGAGGGGACATCCTCCGCTGTTCCATCGCCATCTCCTTCTTTTGGGGTGTCCACCATGTATATGTCGTACGACGAGGTGGCTTTCCAGGGCCCAATAGGCGCTGGTTCTTCATCGTCTCCTACATCGGCGTCCATAACGCCGATGTCTTCGGAGTCGAAGTCGAGCATGTCGGTTAAATCATCGACAGTGGCTACAAAGTGGGTCATGGGTGGGCTTTGAATTTCTTCATCGTTCGCATCCCAACCTTGCTGACTGTAGTCCGGCCAGGGCTCTCCTGATAAAGAGAGAGACTTTAGTGTCTTCAAAATATCGCCAAAAGGCGAGTGCTGAAAGATGTCCGCAGCAGTAAACTCCATGATCGGCGCCCAATCGGATTCGATCGGCAGGGGCGCGGAAGGTTCGGAGTCCGGAGAGGAGTCCGGCTCCTTGGAGTCATGAGTCTCGCGGAGTGCGGGGCTGGTGTTCGGCTCGATCGCCGTTGGGATCATAGCCCCCGAGGCGGCGTCCAACCGCCCATCCTCGATCGGCGCAGTTGGCTCCGAATTAAGGGTCGAAGCCGATGCGGCCTCCAGGGCACTGTTCGGCGGCAGAGCTAGATCATGCTCGTCGTGACAGTGCGGCGCGCTCGGCAGTGGCTCAAATCCGTTGAAGATCAAGTCCCCGCGGATGTCAGCCGTGTAGTTTAAACTTCCAAATCTGACCTAACGGCCAGGGGCATAGCTTTCGATCTTCTCCAGATGGCCAAGTGAATTGGCCCGCAGTGTGAAGCCGCCGAAGACGAAGATCTGTCCGGGGAGGAAGGTCTCACCCTGGACTGCATCGCTATTGATGATCGTAGGAGCCATCAAGCCTGACGGCGACGACACAGAGGAACTCTCAAAGAAAGCACCAATGTCGGTGTCAAAACCGGCGGATCTCGGGTAGGGGGTCCCGAACTGTGCGTCTAGGCCGGATGGTAATAGGAGGCAAGGGACACGAAGTTTTACCCAGGTTCGGGCCCTCTTGATGGAGGTAAAACCCTACGTCCTGCTTGATTAATATTGATGATATGGGTAGTACAAGAGTAGATCTACCACGAGATCGGAGAGGCTAAACCCTAGAAGCTAGCCTATGGTATGATTGTTGTTCTGTATGTTGTCCTACGGACTAAAACCCTCCGGTTTATATAGACACCGGAGAGGGTTAGGGTTACACAAAGTCAGTTACAATGGTAGGAGATCTACATATCCGTATCGCCAAGCTTGCCTTCCACGCCAAGGAAAGTCCCTTCCGGACACGGGACGAAGTCTTCAATCTTGTATCTTCATAGTCCAGGAGTCCAGCTGAAGGTATAGTCCGGCCATCCGGACACCCCCTAATACAGGACTCCCTCACCTCCACTTGATCGTATTCGTGGCTGACGTTCATCAGTGCCTCCACCTCATCCGCTATGCGCCTGGTTGAGGCATTTCGGCAAGAAGACACCGAGCATCGAAGGACGTGGGAGCCGGCATCCGCGAACGGACAAGTGCCTGTGATTGCAACTCTATGAAGGTGTATGACACGTGATGGACGACGATGATGATGAAGGCAGATTGCTGTTGTGAACCAAGTTGTGGGGAGGGTTAGTAGTATGACAAATGTAGCTGCACCGCCTAGGACAACGACGATTGCATGACCGCAATCACCGATTTGCACGCTTTGGTAGGGGACGTATTGGGCATCTGTGTGCCACCAAAGTGTCCTCCCTCTTCTTCTGCTTGCGATGGTGGGCATTGTGTCTCGCTGTGTTACCTTGCAGGAGGCCACCACCGACAGGTCCTCTGGCTCCAGGCCCTCCAGGATTATTAACATCTTCGTCAGCACCTCCTCTGGCTACACCGCGATGGTGGACGACGTAACGGGAGGGAACTGGGATGGGTGATGGCAGTGATTCGAAATGGAGACAATGGGGAAAAGTGCAGGCTTTCATGCGAAAATAGCGTGGAATTGCGCAACCGTGTGGGCTTCGCCTTGATTTTGGCTGGGCCCAAGGTGTCGGACGCTTATGTGGTGGTTGTCCATGTTAGATAAACAGCAACTAGTATTCACTGAGGGCCAAAGGCCATTACATATACATGTGTGGTAAAGTGCAGGAAGCCCCTTATACAATGGGGAATAACCGAAAAGGGACTATACACATCTAACAACCCCCTCAAACTCATGGTGGATCAACAACGTTGAGTTTGGAGAGAAGAAAATCATGCTGCGCTCGAGTCTGTGCCTTCGTGACGAAGTCCGCCAACTGTAACTCAGAGGGCACATAGTGAAGAGTGAGAGTCTAATCCTGCACAGCAGCACACACAAAGTGGGCATCCACACCAATGTGCTTGGTGAGCTCATGCTTCAATAGGTCACGCGCAATACTGATAGCACCGGTATTGTCTGACAATAAGGGAGTCGAGGTAGTCGCAGACACACCAAAATTCTCAAGTAACCACCATAACTAGATCACCTCAGCCATCAACATAGCCATGGCTCGCAACTCAGCCTCTGTACTCGAGCGAGAGACAACAGTCTATTTCTTTGTCTTCCAGTCAATGAGAGAGCCACCAAGAAAGACATAATAAGCAGACAACGAGCGTCGATCAGAGGGATCACTAGCCCATGTAGCATCAGAGTAGGCCTGGAGCTCAAGAGAGCTAGAGCGGGGAAAGAAAAGGCGATGAGAGATCATGCCACAAAGATATCGGAGAACACGGAGGGGATGACTATAGTGGACAGAGGTGGGTGCTAAAACAAACTGACTCAGTATGTGAACAAGATAGGAGATATCGGGACGCGTAACGGCAAGGTAGACAAGGCTGCCAACGAGGTGACGATAGCGAGTGGATTAGGAAGAGGGTCACCATCAGAGGCACGAAGCTGAACGTTGAGCTCCATAGGAGTCACAACAGTGCACTCATCACCAAGAGTAGCACGATCAAGAAGATCCTGGATATATTTTTCCAGGGAGATGTAGAAGCCATCAGAGGTCAAGGAGATCTCAATCCCAAGAAAATATCGAAGTGGACCAAGATCAGTCATGAGGAACTGGTCGCGAAGACGGGCGTTAACAAAGGCAATGTAGTCAGAGTCGTCACCAGTGATGATCATGTCATCAACATAGAGAAGGAGAAGAGTCCGACCACGTGGAGACGTGTGAACAAACAACGTGGGATCATGGTCACTGGGCAAGAGACCAGCCGCAGTCACCACAGAGGCAAAGCGCTCGAACCAGGCATGAGGGGCTTGTTTAAGACCATAGAGGGAGTGGCGAAGTCTACAGACCATACCATCAGGAGCATAGTACCCCAGTGGTAGCTGCATATAAACCTCCTCACGCAACTCACCATTGAGAAAGGCGTTATGAACGTCAAGCTGAGACACAGGCAAATGACGAACAGAAGCCACAACAAGGAGAGTGAGGAGAGTGGTCATGTGGGCCACAGGAGCGAAAGTCTCGTCATAATCACGCCCCTATTCCTGCTGAAAGCCATGAGCCAGAAGACGAGCTTCGTAATGCTCAAGAGAACCATCGGAGCGAGTCTTAATCTTATAGACCCACTTGCACGTGATGGGACGAACACTAGAAGGAGGAGAAACCAGATCCCACGTGCCATTGTGCTCAAGCGCCGCAAGCTCCTCGGCCATCGCAAGCTGCCATTCAGGCTGAGTCATGGCAGCCCAATAGGTGGTGGGCTCAGCAATGGCAGAAAGACCATATCGGTCAGGAGAATAGCGATCAGGTGGAGGACAAGGCCTAACGCGAAGGTTATGGACCGGTGTAGGCATGAGAGGAGGTGCACCCGAGGTAGAGGGCATGTCAGTAGGATCATCCACGACACAAGGACGATGAGTGTAGTGGAGAGGAAAAGGGGAGTGAGGGCAAAAACTGGGGAGAAGGGTGAGAGGAAGATGATGAGGGAGAGGAGGAGGAGGGAGGGGATGGAACCGGTGGTGTAGGGAGACTCATCGAGGGAGAGGGAAGAACAGGGGGCACAAAGGGAGATGTGTCGGGAAGGAGAAGGAAGGAAATATCGTCCATGGAAAAGCTCGAGGAGGAGGGACGCGAATAGTAAGAACGAGACTCATCAAAAGTCACATCACGCGAAATGCGCAGTCGGTGACCGACAGGATCCCAACAGCGATAGCCCTTGTGCTCATCACTGTAGCCAAGGAAAACACACTCAACAAACTAAGCAGTCAACTTGGTTCGCTCTCGCGGAGCAAGAAGAACATAGCACACGCATCCAAACATACGAAGAGCAGAGTAGTCAGGAGAGCGACCAGAGAGACGCTCCATAGGAATGCCACCAGTCAAGGCAGCTGTCGGTGTCAAAACCGGCGGATCTCGGGTAGGGGGTCCCGAACTGTGTGTCTAAGGCGGATGGTAACAGGAGGCGGGGGACACAATGTTTACCCAGGTTTGGCCCTCTCGATGGAGGTAATACCCTACTTCCTGCTTGATTGATCTTGATGATATGAGTATTACAAGAGTTGATCTACCACGAGATCGTAGAGGCTAAACCCTAGAAGTTAGCCTATGATTATGATTGTTGTTGTCCTACGGACTAAACCCTCCGGTTTATATATATACCGGAGGGGGCTAGGGTTACACAGAGTCGGTTACAAACGAGGAGATATACATATCCGAATTGCCAAGCTTGCCTTCCACGCAAAGGAGAGTCCCACCCGAACACGGGACAAAGTCTTCAATCTTGTAACTTCGTAGTCCAACAGTCCGGCCAAAGTATATAGTCCGGCTGTCCGAGGACCCCCTAATACAGGACTTCTTCAGTAGCCCCTGAACCAGGCTTCAATGTTGATGAGTCCGGCACGCAGATTATCTTCGGCATTGCAAGGCGGGCTCCCCTCCAAATCCCGAGTACCTGTCGTAACGAGTAGTGTCCGGCTTCCCATGAATGTTGCACTCCTTGGCTTCTGTGCTTTAATAATGGCTATCTTCCATGTGTCAAGCGAATGCGAGAAGTCGGGGCATTTTTACATTTGCCACCCTAACCATGTGAGTAAATCGTCTATTTAAAGAGTCGGGGATCCTCAGATCCAGATCACACCATCCTCCCACAGCGAGTATCCATCAGAGCGTGCCCGGAAAAGTCCATCCCATCATGGCCGGCCATCGCAGCTCCTCCTCTCGCTCTCGTAGCACTAAGCCAGGCAATTGGGAGAAGTGTTCCGTCCCCCACAACCAATTAGTAGAGTTACAGACCCAGGGGTTTCTCCCCCCTGCGTATATGGTCCCCGTCCGAGCCGGACTAGCCACTTATAATGGCGGGGAGCAAGCAAAGAGCTTTCCCAACCCATCCATGGGGGAGCGGGTATGCCTTGTCCCTTACTTATTGAGGGGATTTGGATTTCCAATCCATCCGTTCCTCAGCGGGCTCCTGGAGTTCTACGGCCTCCAGCTGCATAACTTTACTCCCGCCTCCATATTACACATCGCCGACTACGTCACATTTTGCGAGCTGTTTCTAGGCTGCAAAGCTCATTTCAAGTTATGGAAGAGGCTATTCTGCCTCGTACCCCGTACACAGAAGGAGTCAATATATCAAGTGGGCGGAGCCGAAATATGGCGCATCGCCAGGACCGGATACCTGTCCGGTACTCCGAAGAAGACATCCGAAGACTGGCCTTCGGAGTGGTTTTATATGGAGGACGTCCCCCTTCCGGACCCTATTCGGATGGGCCTTCCTGAGTTCAATAATGCCCCTTTGAAGAAACGCTGCAGCTGGCGCCCTCGGAGCCCCAGGAGGAAGATAATAGAGAGGTCCTTTACCTGATGGGCAGGATAAAAACGCTGGCCAGATCAGGACTGACAATAATCGAGGTTATGTCAATATGTATAATGCGGGGGTGCAGCCACTTCAGTATCGGGGGAAACCCATGTGGCACTTCAATGGATAAGATGATACCACCCACTGCGGCTGTAAAGGTCCGGACTCCGCTACTGCTCTAGCAAAAATATTGTTCGATTTATACAAAGGAGAGGAAGAGGAGTTCATCCGCATTAATCCACGGGATGGATTCTCCATGTACAACCCCCCAAACTGGGTGAGCTGCTACCTTTTACTCCTGACCTTCCCGCATTCTTCATCATAAGTATTTACCTTGTTATTTCATAGCAGGAACTGCGAAAAGCTGTGAGGGAGGTCCACAGCCCGTCTCCACAGCCAGAGGACCCTGGCCAGGCCCTCGACTCCGGACTCGAAGAAGATCCGGACATATTCGTGGAGCTCATTGACATGATGTTCTATCAGTTAAGCTACGATGGTGCCTTGGTGGCCATCATAGCCAATTATCCCTTTTTTTCACTTCACCCATCGCACACATATGGTGTCTTACAGGGAAGGCCCTCGGGACACCATGCCGAACCCGCGGTGGCTCACCAACAAGGGGTACCGAAGCCGGGTAGGCTTAAAAGGAAGGCGGTCAGGATGGAGACGTCGTCGCAGAGGTATGAAAAAGAACCCTGCTCCGTGGTTGTCGTCTTTAAAATATAATAATGTCCATGGTTCCTGGCAGGAAAAACGCTCGCCGGACCATATCCGGAGAGCCTGCCGGCTACGCCTCCACCAGCCGGGCTCCAGAGCCGGACTTAGAGGCAGATGCTAACATGGGGACAACACCGGATGTTCCTCCTACAAAGGATGCGGATAGGCTGTCCGCTACGAATTCCGAAGTGGAGAGTGCCATGAATCACAGGCGTCATCGGGCTGTACTCCGCGACCCTGGTTTCTCTGAAGAGGCGTTCGATGCCTTCAACTCAGGAGACGCGTACTTCCAAGCTGCTCAAAATGGTCTTGCCAGACCCACGAACCAGTATGTAAAGGATATACGGGTAAGAAAATCTGATAATTATGTATATCAGTAGCCCCTGAGACTTGAAACAGTAGGCACAACTGATTTAAGGATCATTATTTGTGTAGGTTCTTACGGAGAAGAATACTCAGTTGTCTCAAGAGCTGGAGGAGTGCAAAGCCCAGCTACAGGCCGCAGTTGCCGCAACGAAGGAGTCCAAGAAGGCCCCATCTGGTAACACTTGTTCCTATCAAAAAGAATGACATGTACCAGTTAGTATTCGACACACATGCAAATCTAACAATAGATTCTGCAGATGATCCCGGAGTGAATCCGAAGATCGTGTGAGGGGATGAGCAACATGCTCAACGACAGCTAGAGGCTGGCGAGCGCGTGCTTACATGGGTTAGGCAGGAGAAAAATGATCTCCAAGATGCCAATACCCGGCTGGGCATTGAACTGAAAGATGTTCGGGCCCAGCTAGCTGACTCCGTAAAGGAGAATAAGAGGCTACGCGACATTTTTAGTAAGTGCTTGAACGAACTTTTATATAGTTCGGCGAAGAAACCGGCTAACAGAGTTACATTTGTAGGAATGCTGACGGGTCATCCCGAGGAGGAGATGCCCGGGTCTGCGGGCGATCTTCTGCCAGAGCTCTCACAACTGCACGAACAAGTTCGGCAGGTGATGCAGGGCATTTCCGAGGCCTTGTGGCCATCCGCCTCCCTGCTAGGAGGCATGGGGGAGCTCGTAGAGATGCTCCAGGGAGCGCGGCGGCGCTTCCGATTATGGAAGATATCTGCCTGCCGACAAGGTGCAAGGGAAGCTTGGGCCATGGTGAAGACATGATATACCTAGGCTGACCCGAACCACATGGCTGAGGTCGGACCTGTGGGGTCTGATGGGAAAGAGATCCCCGTTAGTCTGGTGTATGACCAGGTAAAATTAGCCGCAAAGTATTCCCAACAGGATTGTAGGCTAGACAGCCTGTTGGATGGTACAGAAGAAGAATTTAGTCAGTCTAAGTGACTGTGTACTTCAAGTGACATATATTGTCCCTAGCCGGATTGTAAATCATTTGTCGTGGCAGACCTTTTCGCTTCGACCTCCGTACTCGACAGTCCGGAGTGTATCCGAATACCCGCTCAGTTATGTAAAAACCGGGGTACGCGTGGAAACCAAGCGTAGGGGTCATAAGTGCTTGAACAGACAAGTACCCAACTAGCTATGTTATATTACATGGGTAGTAAGAAACATCTTCTAGGGAGAATAGTTCCGTTAAGGGTTTCTTTCCCTGGGTATGCATGCATTAATGTGCATGTCCGAACTGCGAAAAGAGACGCAGGATATAAACATCTGGGGGCATGTAATGCAATAAGTAAAAGTCATATTTTGTTCACCGATCGAATATTCCCTTAAGAACGCTAGCTTTCGGCTTCACCCAGTCTGAGGTACACATCCGGCTGACCCGGCAGTAACAATCGCAGAGGTGCTCCCCTTATGCCCTAGCTGAATTAACGGGAACGTAGGGCATAAACACAAGAGCCAGGCAACCCAGCTTGGCCAAAACTTAAGTCATATCGATGCATATAATGGCGAAGAAAAGGTACATGTGGAAAAGTAACACATGTGCAGGGGGCATAGAGCTCGGAACATAATTATATTAAGCTTCTGTATAAGAAGCCCCCAGGTATAATGAGCACGCATGGCGCGTCAAGATTGTGTAGTCAAGACACATTTTAACCTTTTAAGGCCGTGAAGAAAAAAGAGAAGAAAGAAATAAAGAAAGATAGATAGCAGATATATATATATATATATATATATATATATATATATATATATATATATATATATATATATATATATATATATATATATATATATAAGGCGGAGGTAAGGAGATGAACACAGAGTCCGGCACTAGGCGTAGAACCTTCGGAGTCTGGCCGCGTTCAATGGGTTTGGCTCGAGTCGATTGTCCAATGCATCCCACAGACGGTACGCTCCACCGGTTAGAACTTTGTCAATGACGAAGGGACCTTCCCATTTGGGCTTGAGCTTGTCTTTTTTGTTCTCTGGTAGGCGTAGAACGAGTTCGCCAACGTTATAAGTTTTGGCTCGTACTTCTCTGCTTTGATACCGTTGAGCCTGTTGCTGATAGAATGCGGAGCGGGCTTTTGCAACGTCACGCTCCTCCTCCAGGGCGTCTAAACTGTCCTGCCGATCAAGCTCGGCTTCTTTCTCTTCGTACATGCGCACTCGAGGTGAGTCATGAATGATGTCGCAAGGCAGTACCGCCTCTACACCGTACACCATAAAAACGGTGTGTATCAGGTAGTGCGGTTCGGCGTGGTCCGCATCCCCCATAGTACAGAGTCGAGCTCCTCAACCCAATGCATATCTGATTCCTTCAAGGATCGCACTAATCTGGGTTTAATGCCGCTCATAATAAGACCATTTGCTTGTTCGACTTGACCGTTTGTTTGAGGGTGATAGACGGAGGCATAATCGAGCTTAATGCCCATGTTGCCGCACCAAGTTTTTACCTCATCAGCTGTAAGGTTCGAGCCATTATCAGTGATGATGCTGTGGGGGACACCATAACGGTGTACAACCCCGGATATGAAGTTTATCACTGGTTCGGACTCGGCCGTTTTAACTGGTTTGGCTTCTATTTAAGGGGCCCGACCATGCGAAGCCCCAGACCGCAAAGGGCCAAGTAATGGGGATTGTTTGGAGAGCGGTAGGTGGCATATGGCTTTGGTTTGCAAAAAGCTGGCAAGTGACGCAATGTTGGACGAGGTCCTGTGCGTCTGCTTGGGCTATTGGCCAATAGAAACCTGTACGGAAGGCCTTGCTTACAAGGGCCCGAGCTGCGGCATGATGGCCGCCGAGTCTAGCATGAATTTCTGCCAAAAGTTGTCGTCCTTCCTCTTCGGAGATGCACCTTTGAAGTACTCCGGTAGTGCTTTTCTTATAAAGCTATCCCTCATGGACCTTGTAGACTTTACACCGCCGCACAATGCAACATGCCTCGTTTGGGTCCTCAGGGAGTTCTTGCCTATTTAGGTAAGCTAAGAAGGGTTTTGTCCATAGGGCAATGACAGCCATAATCACGTGGGTCGAAGGTGTTATTTCGGTGGCAGAGCCTCCGATTACATCAGAGTGTTCGTGATCTGGTGCTGTGGCCGGATCCGGACTGTTGTTGCCGGTCTCCCCTTCCCACACCATGGATGGCTTAAACAGCATTTCCAAGAAGATATTAGGTGGGACAGGGTCGCGCTTAGCGCCGATGCGGGCGAGGATATCTGCCGCTTGATTGTTTTCTCGAACCACATGGTGGAATTTGAGCCCCTCGAACCGAGCTGACATTTTGAGGACGGCGTTGCGGTAAGCCGCCATTTTTGGGTCCTTGGTGTCAAAGTCTCCATTTATTTGAGATATTGCGAGGTTCAAATCCCCACACACTTCTAGGCGTTGAATGCCCATGGAGACTGCCATCCGGAGACCATGGAACAGGGCCTCACATTTCGCTGCATTGTTGGAGTCTGTGTATAATATTTGAAGTACGTATTGGACTGTATCTCCGGTGGGGGATGTCAGGACGACGCCTGCCCCCAGACCAGCCAGTGTCTTAGAGCCGTCGAAGTGCATGATCCAATTGGAGTATGCGCCGTACTCTTTAGGGAGTTCGGCTTCTGTCCATTCGGCGACGAAATCAGCCAGTACTTGTGACTTAATGGCTCACCGTGGTTTGTACGTTATGTTGAACGGGAGGAGCTCAATAGCCCATTTAGCAATCCGGCCCATGGCATCACGGTTATTTATTATGTCGTTAAGTGGTACTTCAGAGGCCACCGTAATTGAACACTCTTGAAAGTAGTGTCGTAGTTTTCAGGATGCCATGAAGACCGCATATGCTATCTTTTGATAATGTGGGTACCGTGATTTGCATGGAGTGAGGACAGTGGATACGTAGTATACTGGCTTTTGAAGCGAGAACTTATGTTCGTCCGTCTCTCATTCGCCGACGAGCACTGCGCTTACAACCTGGTGTGTTGCCGCTATATATAACAGCATTGGTTCGCCGATATTTGGCGCGGCCAAGATTGGGTTGCTTGCCAAGAGGGCTTTTATTTCTTCCAATCCGGCCGTGGCCGCATCCGTCCACTCAAAGTGTTTCGTGCGTCGAAGAAGGTGATAAAGAGGTAATGCCTTTTCTCCCAATCGGGAGATAAAGCGGCTTAAGGCGGCCACGCATCTGGTTAATTTCTGGATTTGCTTGAGGTCTATTGGGATAGCCAACTGTGACAGAGCTCGGATTTTAGCCGGATTTGCTTCAATTCCTCTATTGGAAATGATGAAGCCCAAGAGCTTTCCGGCGGGCATGCCGAAAACGCATTTTCCGGATTGAGCTTGATGTCATATGTTCGGAGATTGTCGAACGTGAGCCTCAAGTCATCTATTAAGGATTCGATGTGTCTGGTTTTAATGACCACATCATCTATGTATGCCTCCACTGTTTTGCCGATTTGTGTTTCCAGGCATGTCTGAATCATGCGTTGATAGGTTGCACCGGCGTTTTTGAACCCGAAAGGCATGGTGTTAAAACAGAAGGGGCCGTATGGAGTGATGAATGCCGTTGCGGCTTGATCGGACTCCGCCATCTTAATTTGATGGTATCCGGAGTATGCGTCGAGGAAACACAATGAGTCGTGTCCTGCGGTGTCGTCAATAATTTGATCGATACGGGGGAGGGGGAAGGGATCCTTCGGGCAAGCCTTGTTAAGGTCCTTGAAATCGACACATAGGCGCCAGGATTTGTCCTTCTTTAGTACCATCACCAGGTTTGCTAGCCAGTTCGGATGTTTTATTTCTCTAATGAATCCGGCCTCGAGTAACTTGGCTAGCTCTTCTCCCATGGCTTGTCGCTTAGGCTCAGAGAAACGCCGAAGAGTCTGCTTGACCGACTTGAACCCCTTTAGAATGTTTAGGCTATGCTCGGCCAGCCTGCGTGGGATTCCTGGCATGTCAGAAGGATGCGAAGCGAAGATGTCCCAATTCTCGCGCAAGAACTCCTGCAGTGCGGCGTCTGTTGTGGGGTTCATGTGCCCCGACGGATGCTGTTTTTGTAGGGTCCATTGGGTGGACCTGGAATTTGACTATTTCGTCCGCTGGTTTAAAAGAGGTGGACTTGGGTCTTTTGTCGAGTATCACGTCGTCCCTGTCCATTGTGGAGCGCAGCGCAGTTAGTTCTTCGGCCGCGAGGGCTTCGAATAACGGCTCAAGGGCTAGTGCGGCGGTTTTATTTTTGGCGCAGAGTGCTATGTCCGGATCACTAGCTAGAGTGATGATTCCATTGGGCCCGGGCATCTTGAGCTTCATGTACCCGTAATGGGGTATAGCTTGGAAGATCGTGAATGCCTCCCGCCCTAAAAGGGCATGGTATCCGCTACTAAACGAGGCCACTTGGAATGTGATTTCTTCAGACCTGTAATTCTCCGGCGTGCCGAATACCACATCTAGTGTGATTTTTCCCGTGCATCGTGCCTCCCGACTAGGGATGATTCCTCTGAAGGTCGTGCTGCTTTGCTCAATGCGGCTCTTGTCTATTTCCATTTTTCTAAGAGTCTCCTCATAGATGAGGTTTAATCCGCTGCCACCGTCCATGAGCACTTTAGTAAGTCGGAAGCCGTCCACAATTGAACTAAGGACCAAAGCGGCTGGTGCTTGGGCTATTCGGAATTGAGGTTCGTCACTGGCACTGAAGGTTATTGCCGTATCGTTCCATGGATTTATTGTTGCAACGTGGCAGACTTCGGCGAGGCTGGAGAGTGCTCGCTTGCGCCTATTATTTGATGCGAAAGTCTCGAAGACTGTCAGTACTGTATTGCTATTTTCCACGGGATGGTGCTCTATGGTATTGTTGATGAGGAGATCCTCGCCGCTCTTGGCCACCTGCCGAAGTATCCAACATGCTCTAAGGCTGTGTGTTGGCATGGTATCCGGTGTACTATGAATTTTGCATGGCCCATTGAGCCATCCCTCCAATACGGTTCCATGCCCTATAGTGGGCTTTGATTTCTTTGTAATTGGATCGGGTGACTTACGAGAGTACACCCTTTTAGTTCGGACAGAGGGTTTAGTGAGAGCCGGAGGATCTCAGAATTTTGTTTGAGTTTTCCAGGTGCTTTCCATCGCACAATACTTCAGTACTATGGCCGCCAAGTCAGCGAAGTGTGCTATGTCATGGAGACTTATGGCGTTGAGGATTCCCTTGTCCGTGCAATTTTTGCAAAAGAATGAAATTGCGTCTTCCTCGCGACAGTCCTTGACCTTGCTTATTACAAGGAGGAATCTGGCCCAATAGTGATGTACTGTCTCTTGGGGCTCTTGTCTAATGTGGGAAAGATCACTTATGTGAGGGTGGGTGGGTAGATTTAAGTCCAAACCCTAACCCCATCTGAGACCCAGGGGCGCAGGAGTTCCCGAGCTTGATAGTTCGGGCTCCGGGACGTTGCCCGATAGTACTGGCCTACTGTCCGATTCTAGGTTCGAAGCTTGGGCCATGTCCTCCCGTAGACGGGTATCCGGCTCGGAGAGCTCGGGAATCCGTACATAGCTGTCCTCAAAATAGAGGAAGAATCACTGCATTGCTCCTCTACCACCGCTATCTGATGGGTGACTGGCGGAGAGTTAATCTCCCTTTGGTCGGGTTTAAGCCCGATCCGATCATAGTCCATAGCGACTCCCAAGGCGGCGATGTGATCCAAGAGCTCGTTCAAGGAAGAAAGCTCCATTGGATCCATCTGCTCGATGAACCCCGAGCCTACGTGGAGGCTGTTATTGATGACCCGAGAATTCATCATCGCGCGGCGACCGAACGGGCGGTCATGACGAAGACGCCTAATTGGAGAGTTTGGCCTACAGCCAGGGCTCCCCCAGAGGTGATGTTGTCCTTGACAACAAGACGAGCCATCAAGCCTTATCGTGATGGCACAGTAGAACTCTCAATGAAAGCACCAATGTCGGTGTCAAAACCGACAGATGGTAGGGGATCCCGAACTGTGCGTCTAAGGCGGATGGTAACAGGAGGCGGGGGACACAATGTTTACCCAGGTTCGGGCCCTCTCGATGGAGGTAATACGCTACTTCCTGCTTGATTGATCTTGATGATATGAGTATTACAAGAGTTGATCTACCACGAGATCGTAGAGGCTAAACCCTAGAAGTTAGCCTATGATTATGATTGTTGTTGTCCTACGGACTAAACCCTCCGGTTTATATAGATACCGGAGGGGGCTAGGGTTACACAGAGTCGGTTACAAAGGAGGAGATCTACATATCCGAATTGCCAAGCTTGCCTTCCACGCAAAGGAGAGTCCCACCCGGACACGGGACGAAGTCTTCAATCTTGTATCTTCATAGTCCAACAGTCCGACCAAAGTATATAGTCCGGTTGTCCAAGGACCCCCTAATCCAGGACTCCCTCAGCAGTCGATGGCTAAATGTTTATGAGGTAGGTGGATGCGGAAACGGCCTCAGCCCAAAAATAGGGTGGAAGAGAGGCGACAATCATCATCGCCCGAGCCGTTGATAACCCACAATTATAGGGGATCGCAACAGTTTTCGAGGGTAGAGTATTCAACCCAAATTTATTGATTCGACACAAGGGGAGCCAAAGAATATTCTCAAGTATTAGCAGCCGAGTTGTCAATTCAACCACACCTGGGTAACTTAATATCTGCAGCAAAGTGTTTAGTAGCAAAGTAATATGATAGTAGTGGTAACGATAGCAAAAGGTAACGGTAGCAAAAGTAATATTTTTGGTGTTTTGTAATGATGGTAATAGTAGCAACAGAAAAGTAAATAAGCGAAGAACAATATATGGAAAGCTCGTAGGCAATGGATCAATGATAGAGAATTATGCCGGATGCGATCGATCATGTAACAGTCATAACATAGGGTGACACAGAACTAGCTCCAATTCATCAATGTAATGTAGGCATGTATTCCGAATATAGTCATACATGCTTATGGGAAAGAACTTGCATGACATCTTTTGTCCTAGCCTCCCGTGGCAGCGGGGTCCTATTGGAAACTAAGGGATATTAAGGCCTCCTTTTAATAGAGTACCGGACCAAAGCATTAACACATAGTGAATACATGAACTCCTCAAACTATGGTCGTCACCGGGAGTGGTCTCGATTATTGTCACTTCGGGGTTGCCGGATCATAACACATAGTAGGTGACTATAGACTTGCAAGATAGGATAAAAAAACTCTCATATATTGATGAAAACATAATAGGTTCAGATCTGAAATCATGGCACTCGGGCCCTAGTAACAAGCATTAAGCATAGCAAAGTCATAGCAACATCAATCTCAGAACATAGTGGATACTAGGGATCAAAGCCTAACAAAACTAACTCGATTACATGATAAATCTCATCCAACCCATCACCGTCGAGCAAGCCTACGATGGAATTACTCACGCACGGTGGTGAGCATCATGAAATTGGTGATGGAGGATGGTTGATGATGATGATGGTGACGGATTCCCCTCTCCGGAGCCCCGAACGGACTCCAGATCAGCCCTCCCTAGAGAGTTTAGGGCTTGGCAGCGGCTCTGTATCATAAAACGTGATGAATCTTTCTCTCTGATTTTTTTCTCCCGAACACGAATATATGGAGTTGGAGTTGAGGTCGGTGGAGCGTCAGGGAGCCCACGAGGTAGGGGGCGCACCCAGGGGGCAGGTGCGACCCCCACCCTCGTGGACAGGTGGCGGCCCCCCTGACGTGGATTCTTCTTCCAGTATTTTTTATATATTCCAAAATAATTCTCCGTTGATTTTCAGGTCATTCCAAGAACTTTTATTTCCGCACAAAAATAACACCATGGCAATTCTGCTGAAAACAGCGTCAGTCTGGGTTAGTTCCATTCAAATCATGCAAGTTAGAGTCCAAAACAAGGGCAGAAGTGTTTGGAAAAGTAGATACGTTGGAGACGTATCAACTCCCCAAGCTTAAACCTTTGCTTGTCCTCAAGCAATTCAGTTGATAAACTGAAAGTGATAAAGAAAACTTTTACAAACTCTGTTTGCTCTTGTTGTTGCAAATATGTAAAGCCAGCATTCAAGTTTTCAGCAAAGATTATGAACTAACCATATTCACAATAACATTTAGGTATCATGTTTACTCATATCAATGGCATAATCAACTAGCAAGCAATAATAATAAATCTCGGATGACAACACTTTCTCAAAACAATCATGATATGATATAACAAGATGGTATCTCGCTAGCCCTTTCTAAGACCGCAATACATAAATGTAGAGCACCTTTAAAGATCAAGGACTGACTAGACATTGTAATTCATGGTAAAAGAGATCCAGTCAAGTCATACTCAATGTAAACTAATCAGTAATGAATGCAAATGACAGAGGTGCTCTCCAACTGGTGCTTTTTAATAAGAGGATGATGACTCAACATAAAAGTAAATAGATAGGCCCTTCGTAGAGGGAAGCAGGGATTTGTAGAGGTGCGAGAGCTCGGTTTTTGAAACAAAGATAAATAATAATTTGAGCGGTATACTTTCATTGTCGACATAACAACCAAGAGATGGCGATGTCTTCCATGCTACACACATTATAGGCGGTTCCCAAACAGAATGGTAAAGTTTATACTCCCCCTCCACCAATAAGCATCAATCCATGGCTTGCTTGAAACAACAAGTGCCTCCAACTAACAACAGTCCCGGGGGAGTTTTATTCGCAATTATTTTGATTTGATTTGCATAAAGCATGGGACCGGTCATCCCGGTGACCAGCCATTTTCTCGTGAGTGAGGAGCGGAGTCCACTCCTCTTGAGAATAACCCGCCTAACATGGAAGATACAGACAACCCTAGTTGATACATGAGCTATTCGAGCATGCAAAACATAATTTCATTTGAAGGTTTAGAGTTTGGCACATACAAATTTACTTGGAACGGAAGGTAGATACCGTGTATAGGTAGGTATGGTGGACTCATATGGAATAACTTTGGGGTTTAAGGGGTAGGATGCACAAGCAGTATTCCCGCTTAGTACAAGTGAAGGCTAGCAAAAGACTGGGAAGCGACCAACCAGAGAGCGACAACAGTCATGAACATGCATTAAAATTAATGAACATTGAGTGCAAGCATAAGTAGGATATAATCCACCACGAACATAAATATCGTGAAGGCTATGTTGATTTTGTTTCAACTACATGCGTGAACATGTGCCAAGTCAAGTCACTTAAATCATTCAAAGGAGGATACCACCCTATCATACCACATCACAACCATTTTAGTAGCATGTTGGCACGCAAGGTAAACCATTATAAGCTCCTAGCTAATTAAGCATGGCATAAGTAACTATAATCTCTAATTGTCATTGCAAACATGTTTATTCATAATAGGCTGAATCAGGAATGATGAACTAATCATATTTACAAAAACAAGAGAGGTCGAGTTCATACCAGCTTCTCTCATCTCAATCAGTCCATCATATATTGTCATAATTGCCTTTCACTTGCACGACCGAACGATGTGAATAATAATAATAGTGCACGTGCATTGGACTAAGCTAGAATATGCAAGCATTCAATAAACAGGAGAAGACAAGGCAATATGGGCTCTTCTGTCAGATCAACAATAATGCATATAAGAGCCACTTTAACAATTTAATTATGGTCTAATCCTATCGACCCCCAAAGGAAAGAAAAGAAATAAAACTATTTACACGGGAAAGCTCCCAACAAGCAAAAGAAGAACGGGAAATCTTTTTGGGTTTTCTTTTAATATTACTACTACGACTAGCAAGAAAGTAAACTAGCTAAACGCTACAACTAATTTTTTTGGTTTTTTATTAAGGTTTATCAAACACACAAGAAGAAAGCAATAAAAGGAAAATAAACTAGCATGGATATTACAATGAAAAAGTATGAGCACCGACAACTAGCAATGAGTGTGTGAACAGGAATGTAATGTCGATGAGAAATACGTACTCCCCCAAGCTTAGGCTTTTGGCCTAAGTTGGTCTATGGCCACGGCTAGCCTGGCAGATATCCAAAGTTATTGTTGGGGTCGTACTGAGATGCAGCAGCTATTGGCTCATGGGCTGCCACTTGGAGACGGGTCGTCTCCGTCCTCCTCTTATACTCGTCCGCCTCCACCCTGGTTATAACATATCTCCCTTTTGCGTGATAGTCAAAGAAAGCAGGAGCAGGGAGAGCGACGTGATAGGTGCGTCATCTGTCAAAGATTAGTCGGTACTGGAGGAACTGATCGTTCCTCTCAACAAATTGATGATGAACTATGGCCTCATAATCTAAATAAACAGGAGGCAACTCAATATCATACCCACGTATGGGTGTATCAAAAAAATTAGCTAGACGGGTTGCATAAATTCTACCAAAGAAATCTCCATTAAATCTATTATTATGCAACCTACGTGTAACAATGGCTCCCAAATTATAATGTTTATCTCCTAATACAGCACTCCTGAGAACACTGAGGTCAGGGACACACATGTGACATGCTTCATCCTTACCATTTATGCACCTACCTATGAAGAGAGCAAAATAATGTGTATTAGGAAAATGAATGCTCCCTATGGTAGCTTGTGTTATATCTCTAGATTCCCCCACACTTATACTAGCAAGAAAATCTCTAAACTCATATTTGCGAGGTTCACTACTGCTACCCCATTGTGGAAGTTTGCAAGCAGTATTAAAATCTTCTAAGTCCATGGTATAAGATTTATCATAAAGATCAAACATGACAGTCTGAGAATTGCGTGCCTTCTCACAAATGAATCAGATAAATAGAGGTACTGATGGCACTTATCTGCCTCGAAGCTCTCCAAATCAGCATTACACACATATGCATCAAATTCCTCCTTGATTCCTGCTCGAACCATGAAGTCCTCTGACAGCCATTCACAAGGCCGCACTTGAGCGTCCCTCAGTGGTTAATCGTCTGGCTCACGCATTGCGAGCCTAGTTTCATGCTTCCTTGAAGAACCACCTCGGTACATTTTCCTAAACATATTTCTTCCTCTGAAAAATTTCTGAAATTTTTAGTAACTTCAAAACAAAAGTGAACCAAGCTCAACAAAATTGATAGCAACTACTCCCACAAGTGCCTAGAGGATATATCATGCATTAAAACTACTTTTGACCATATAAATTTGACATGCAAGCTCAAGAACAGGGTCACCTAAGCAGCAAAATTTTTCAATGAATAAAGCACTAGAACAAAAACTAATTGGACCATTGGAGGAGTCACATACCAAAGAACAATCCCCCAAAGCAGTTTTGTGAGAGGTGCTTTGACCAAGGAGATCGAAAATCGTAGCAAAATGAGCTCGAACTCGTGCTTCAGCTGGTTGGTGATTTTTTTGGGAGGAAGAAGGAGTGTGTGGTAGCTGGAATAAGTGGGGGAGCCACCATGAGCCCACGAGGCAGGGGGTGCGCCCAGGGGTGTGGGCGCACCCTGGACCCTCGTGGCCAGGTGCTTGCTCCCCCTACTGTGTTCTCAGTTCCAGATATTCTCAAATATTCCAGAAAAAATCATATTTAATTTTTAGGGCATTTGGAGAACTTTTATTTTCGGGGTATTTTTTATTGCATGGATAATTCAGAAAACAGACAGAATATACTATTTTTTGCTTTATTTAATATAAATAACAGAAACTAAAAAGAGGGTATAGAGAGTTGTGTTTTCTAAATTCATCTATCTCATGCTCATCAAAAGGAATTCACTAACAAGGTTGATCAAGTCTTGTTAACAAACTCATTCGAATAACAAGGAACCGGAGAATTTTCGAATAACACTAGGTTACCTCAATGGGGATATGCACGTCCCCAATAATAAGAATATCATATTTCTTCTTGACATTAGGAAGGGGGAATTCAAAACCTCCAAAAATAATCGATGGAATTTTTCCAATAGAGTTTATACTATGAACTTGAGGTTGTTTCCTCGGAAAGTGTACCGTATGCTCATTGCCATTAACATGAAAAGTGACATTGCCTTTGTTGCAATCAATAACAGCCCCTGCAGTATCCAAAAAAGATCTTCCAAGAATAATAGACATACTAACGTCCTCGGGAATATCAAGAATAACAAAGTATGTTAAAATAGTAACATTTGCAACCACAACAGGTACATCCTCATAAATACCGACAGGTATAGCAGTTGATTTATCAGCCATTTGCAAAGATATTTCAGTTGGTGCCAACTTATTCAAATAAAGTCTACGATATAAAGAGAGAGGCATAACACTAACACTGGCTCCAAGATCACATAAGGCAGTTCTAACATAATTTCTTTTAATGGAGCATGGTATAGTGGGTACTCCTGGATCTCCTAACTTCTTATGTATTCCACCCTTAAAAGTGTAATTAGAAAGCATGGTGGAAATTTCAGCTTCCGGTATCTTTCTTTTATTTGTAACAATTTCTTTCATATACTTAGCATAAGGATTCATTTTGAGCATACCAGTCAAACGCATACGCAAAAAGATAGGTCTAATCATTTCAGCAAAGCGCTCAAAATCATCATCATCCTTTTTCTTGGATGGTTTAGGAGGAAAAGGCACGGGTTTCTGAACCCATGGTTCTCTTTCTTTACCATGCTTCCTAGCAACAAAGTCTCTCTTATCATAGCGTTGATTCTTTGATTGTGGGTTATCAAGATCAACAACAGGTTTAGTTTCTACATCATTATCATTGCTAGGTTGAGCATCAACATGAACATCATCATTAACATTATCACTAGGTTCATGTTCATTACCAGGTTGGGTTTCAGCATCAGAAATAGAAATATCATTGGGATTCTCAGGTGTGTCTACAATAGGTTCACTAGAAGCATGCAAAGTCCTATCATTTTTCTTTTTCTTCTTCTTAGAAGGACTAGGTGCATCTACATTATTTCTCTGAGAATCCTGCTCAATTCTCTTAGGATGGCCTTTAGGATACAAAGGTTCCTGAGTCATTTTACCAGTTCTAGTAGCCACTATAACAGCAAAATCATTATTCTTACTATTCAATTCATTGAGCAAATCATTCTGAGCTTTAAGTACTTGTTCTACTTGAGTGGTAACCATAGAAGCATGTTTACTAATAAGTTTAAGTTCACCTTTAACATTAGCCATATAATCACTCAAGTGTTCTATCATATAAGCGTTATGTTTCAATTCTCTACCAACATAAGCATTGCAGTTTTCTTGTTTAACAATAAAATTGTCAAACTCATCTAAGCATTGGCTAGCAGACTTATAACGAGGAATATCACCTTCATCAAATCTATAGAGAGAATTTACCTTTACTACCTGTATAGGGTTATCAAGACCATGTATTTCTTCAACAAGCAGCAAATTAAGACCATGTATTTCATCAATAGGAGGTAAATTCTTAACATCTTCATCTTTAATACCATTTTCTTTCATAGATTTCTTTGCCTCTTGCATATCTTCAGGACTGAGAAATAGAATACCCCTTTTCTTCGGAGTTGGCTTAGGAGTTGGCTCAGGAAGTTTCCAATTATTTTCATTGGTCAACATATTATTCAATAAAATTTCAGCTTCATCTGGTGTTCTTTCCCTGAAAACACAACCAGCACAACTATACAGGTGGTCTCTGGAAGCACCGGTTATTCCATTATAAAAGATATCAAGTATTTCATTTTTCTTAAGAGGATGATCAGGCAAAGCATTAAGTAATTGGAGAAGCCTCCCCCAAGCTTGTGGGAGATTCTCTTCTTCAATTTGTACAAAATTATATATTTCCCTTAAAGCAGCTTGTTTCTTATGAGCAGGGAAATATTTAGCAGAGAAGTAATAAATCATATCCTGGGGACTACGCACACAACTAGGATCAAGAGAATTAAACCATATCTTAGCATCACCCTTTAATGAGAACGGAAATATCTTAAGTATATAATAGTAGCTAGTTTTCTCATCATTAGTGAACAAGGTGGCTATATCGTTTAATTTAGTAAGATGTGCCACAACAGCTTCAGATTCATAGCCATAGAAAGGATCAGATTCAACCAAAGTAATTATATCAGGGTCGACAGAGAATTCATAATCCTTATTAGTAACAAAGATAGGTGAAGTAGCATAAGCGGGATCATATTCCATTCTAGCATTCAACGTTTTTTGTTTCAGCTTAGCTAATAATTTCTTAAGATCACTCCTATCATTGCAAGCAAGAAAATCTCTAGCAGTTTCTTCATCTATAAAATAGCCCTCAGGCACAACAGGTAATTCATATCTAGGGGGAGAATCTTCATCATCACTTTCATCAATATTATCAGTTTCAATAATTTCATTCTCTCTAGCCCAAGCAAGTTGTTCATCAAGAAATTCACAAAGTGGCACAGTAGTATCAAGCATAGAAGTAGTTTCATCATAAGTATCATGCATAGCAGAAGTGGCATCATCAATAACATGCGGCATATCAGAATTAATAGCAGAAGCAGGTTTAGGTGTCGCAAGCTTACTCAAAACGGAAGGTGAATCAAGTGCAGACCTAGATGGCAGTTCCTTACCTCCCCTCGTAGTTGAGGGATAAATCTTTGTTCTTGGCTCTTTCAAGTTCTTCATAATGATAAGCAGATATAAATCCCAAGTGACTCAAAGAATATAGCTATGCTCCCCGGCAACGGCGCCAGAAAGTAGTCTTGATAACCCACAAGTATAGGGGATTTATAACCCACAAGTATAGGGGATCGCAACAGTTTTCGAGGGTAGAGTATTCAACCCAAATTTATGTTGGGGATCGTTGCAGAAATTAAAATTTTCTACGCATCACCAAGATCAATGTATGGAGAGACTAGCAACGAGAGAGAGGGGAGTGTATTTTCATACCCTTGAAGATCGCGAAACGGAAGCGTTACAAGAACGCGGTCGGTGGAGTCGTACACGAAGCGGATCGCGGCCGAATCCGATCTAAGCACCGAACAACAGTGCCTCCGCGTTCAACACACGTGCAGCCCGGTGGCGTCTCCCGTGCCTTGATCTAGCAAGGAGAGAGGGAGAGTTTGGGGAAGACTCCGTCTAGCAGCAGCACAACGGCGTTGTGGTGGTGGAGGAGCGTGGCACTCCAGCAGGGCTTCGCCAAGCACTGCGAGGGACGAGGAGGGAGAGGGGTAGGGTTGCGCCAAGAGAGAGGGAGAGTCGTGTGTTGGGCAGCCCCAAAAGCCCCACTATTTATAGGAGAAGGGGAGGAGGGTGCGCCCCCTCTAGGGTTCCCACCCCTAGGGGGGCAACCCTAGATGGGATGGAGGGGGGCGGCCAAGAGGGGGAGAGGGGGCGCCCTAGGGTGGGCCTTAGGCCCATCTGCGCCTAGGGTTTCCCCCTTTCTCCTCCTAGCTGCGCCTTGGGCCCTGGTGGGAGGTGCATCAGCCCACTCAGGGGCCGGTCCCTTCCCACTCTTGGCCCATGCAAGCCTCCGAGGCTGGTGGCCCCTCCCGGTGGACCCCTGGAACCTTCCGGTGGTCCCGGTACATTACCAGTGACGCCCGAAACACTTCCGGTGGTCAAGACCTCACTTCCTATATATTATTCTTTACCTTCGGACCATTCCGGAACTCCTCGTGATGTACGGGATCTCATGCGGGACTCCGAACAACATTCGGTAACCACGTACAAACTTTCCCTATAACCCTAGCGTTATCGAACCTTAAGTGTGTAGACCCTACGGGTTCGGGAGGCATGCAGACATGACCGAGACATCTCTCTGGTCAATAACCAACAGCGGGATCTGGATACCCATGTTGTCTCCTACATGTTCCACGATGATCTTATCGGATGAACCATGATGTCGAGGATTCAATCAATCCCGTATACAATTCCCTTTGTCTACCGGTATAACACTAGACCGAGATCCAATCATCGGTATACCGATACCTTGTTCAATCTCGTTACAACAAGTCTCTTTACTCGTTCCGGAACACATCATCACATGACCAACCCCTTAGCCACATTGAGCTCATTATGATGATGTCTTACCGAGTGGGCCCAGAGATACCTCTCCGTCATACGGAGTGACAAATCCCACTCTCGATTCGTGCCAACCCAACAGATACTTTCGGGGATACCCGTAGTGTACCTTTATAGCCACCCGGTTACGTTGTGATGTTTGGCACACCCAAAGTAATCCTACGGTATCCGGGAGTTTCACAATCTCATGGTCTAAGGAAAAGATACTTGACATTAGAAAAGCTTTAGCAGACGAACTACACGATCTTGTGCTAGGCTTAGGATTGGGTCTTGTCCATCACATCATTCTCCTAATGATGTGATCCCGTTATCAATGACATCCAGTGTCCATGGCCAGGAAACCGTAACCATATATTGATCAACGAGCTAGTCAACTAGGGGCTCACTAGGGACACATTGTGGTCTATGTATTCACACACGTATTACTGTTTCTAGATAATACAATTATAGCATGAACAATAGACAATTATCATGAACAAGGAAATATAATAATAACCATTTTATTATTGCCTCTAGGGCATATTTCCAACAGTCTCCCACTTGCACTAGAGTCAATAACCTAGTTACATTGTGATGAATCGAACACCCATAGAGTTCTGGTGTTGATCATGTTTTGCACGTGGAAGAGGTTTAGTCAATGGATCTGCGACATTCAGGTCCGTATGCACTTTACAAATATCTATGTCTCCATCTTGAGCATTTTCACGAATGGAGTTGAAACGACGCTTGATATGCCTGGTCTTGTTGTGAAACCTGGGCTCCTTGGCAAGGGCAATGGCTCCAGTGTTGTCACAGAAGAGAGTCATCAGGCCCGATGCATTGGGAATAACTCCTAGGTCGGTAATGAACTCCTTCATCCAGATTGCTTCATGTGCTGCCTCCGAGGCTGCCATGTACTCCGCTTCACATGTAGATCCCGCCATGACGCTTTGCTTGCAACTTCACCTGCTGACTGCCCCACCATTCAAAATATACATGTATCCGGTTTGTGACTTGGAGTCATCCGGATGTGTGTCGAAGCTAGCATCGACGTAACCCTTTACGACGAGCTCTTCGTCACCTCCATAAACGCGAAACATATCCTTAGTCCTTTTCAGGTACTTCTAGATATTCTTGACTAATGTCCAGTGCTCCACACCGGGATTACTTCGGTACCTTCCTACCAAACTTACGGCAAGGTTTACATCAGGTTTGGTACACAGCATGGCATACATAATAGACCCTATGGCCGAGGCATAGGGGGATGACACTCATCTTTTCTCTATCTTCTGCCGTGGTCGGGAATTGAGCCGTGCTCGATCTCACACCTTGAAATACAGGCAAGAACCCCTTCTTGGACTGATCCATATTGAACTTCTTCAATATCTTGTCAAGCTACGTGCTTTGTGAAAGACCAATGAGGCGTCTCGATCTATCTCTATAGATCTTGATGCCTAATATGTAAGCAGCTTCTCCAAGGTCCTTCATTGAAAAACACTTATTCAAGTAGGCCTTTATGCTTTCCAAGAGTTCTATATCATTTCCCATCAATAGTATGTCATCCACATATAATATGAGAAATGCTATAGAGCTCCCACTCACTTTCTTGTAAACACTGCCTTCTCCATAAATCTACGTAAACCCAAACGCTTTGATCATCTCATCAAGGCGAATGTTCCAACTCCGAGATGCTTGCACCAGCCTATAGATTGAGCTTTGGAGCTTGCATACCTTGTCAGCATTCTTAGGATCGACAAAACCTTCCGGCTGCATCATATACAATTCTTCCTTAAGGAAACCATTAAGGAATGCCGTTTTGACGTCCATTTGCCATATCTGATAATCATAGAATGCGGCAAGCCCTTGAACATGATTCAGACAGACTTTAGCTTCGCTATGGGTGAGAAGGTCTCATCGTAGTCAACCCCTTGAACTTGTCGATAACCCTTAGAGACAAGCCGAGCTTTATAGTGTTGGGGAACGTAGTAATTTCAAAATTTTCCTACGCACACACAAGATCATGGTGATGCATAGCAACGAGAGGGGAGAGTGTTGTCTATGTACCCTCATAGACTAGAAGTGGAAGCGTTAGCACAACGCGGTTGATGTAGTCATACATCTTCACGGCCCGACCGATCAAGCACCGAAACTACGACACCTCCGAGTTCTAGCACACGTTCAGCTTGATGAAGATCCCCGGACTCCGATCCAGCAAAGTGTCAGGGAAGATTTCCATCAGCACGACGGCGTGGTGACAATCTTGATGTTCTACCATCGCAGGGCTTCGCCTAAGCACCGCTACAATATTATCGAGGATTATGGTGGAGGGGGGCACCGCACACGGCTAAGAGAACGATCACGAAGATCAACTTGTGTGTCTAGAGGTGCCCCCTGCCCCTGTATATAAAGGAGCAAGGGGGAGAGGCCGGCCGGCCCTTGGGGCGCGCCAAGGAGGGGGGAGTCCTCCTCCTAGTAGGAGTAGGACTCCCTTTTCCTAGTCCAACTAGGAAGAGAGAAGGGGGAAGGAAAGAGAGGGAGAGGGAGAGGGAGAGGGAAAGAGGGGCCGCGCCCCCCTCCCCTAGTCCAATTCGGACTCCCCATGGGAGGGGGCGCGCCACCTCCTGGGCTGCTGCCCTCTCTCTCCCCTCAGGCCCACTAAGGCCCAATACTTCCCCGGGGGGTTCCGGTAACCCTTCCGGCACTCCGGTTTTCTCCGAAATCACCCGAAACACTTCCGGTGTCCGAATATAGCCGTCCAATATATCGATCTTTATGTCTCGACCATTTCGAGACTCCTCGTCATGTCCGTGATCATATCTGGGACTCCGAACAACCTTCCGTACATCAAAATATATAAACTCATAATGAAACTGCCATTGTAACGTTAAGTGTGCGGACCCTACGGGTTCGAGAATAATGTAGACATGACCGAGACACGTCTCCAGTCAATAACCAATAGCGGAACCTGGATGCTCATATTGGCTCCTACATATTCTACAAAGATCTTTTATCGGTCAGACCGCATAACAACATACGTTGTTCCCTTTGTCATCGATATGTTACTTTCCCGAGATTTGATCGTCGGTATCTCAATACCTAGTTCAATCTCGTTACCGGCAAGTCTCTTTACTCGTTCCGTAATACATCATCTCGCAGCTAACTTATTAGTTGCAATGATTGCAAGGCTTATGTGATGTGCATTACCAAGAGGGCCCAGAGATACCTCTCCAACAATCGGAGTGACAAATCCTAATCTTGAAATACGCCAACCCAACAAGTACCTTCGGAGACACCTGTAGAGCACCTTTATAATCACCCAGTTACGTTGTGACGTTTGGCAGCACACAAAGTGTTCCTCCGGTAAACGGGAGTTGCATCATCTCATAGTCATAGGAACATGTATAAGTCATGAAGAAAGCAATAGCAACAAACTAAACGATCAAGTGCTAAGCTAACGAAATGGGTCAAGTCAATCACATCATTCTCCTAATGATGTGATACCGTTAATCAAATGACAACTCATGTCTATGGCTAGGAAACTTAACCATCTTCGATCAACGAGCTAGTCAAGTAGAGGCATACTAGTGACACTATGTTTGTCTATGTATTCACACATGTATTATGTTTCTGGTTAATACAATTCTAGCATGAATAATAAACATTTATCATGATATAAGGAAATAAATAATAACTTTATTATTGCCTCTAGGGCATATTTCCTTCAGTCTCCCACTTGCACTAGAGTCAATAATTTAGATTACATAGTAATGATTCTAACACCCATGGAGCATTGGTGCTGATCATGTTTTGCTCGTGGAAGAGGCTTAGTCAGCGGGTCTGCAACATTCAGATCCGTATGTATCTTGCAAATTTCTATGTCTCCCACTTGGACTAAATCCCGAATGGAATTGAAGCGTCTCTTGATGTGCTTGGTTCTCTTGTGAAATCTGGATTCCTTTGCCAAGGCAATTGCACCAGTATTGTCACAAAAGATTTTCATTGGACCCGATGCACTAGGTATGACACCTAGATCGGATATGAACTCCTTCATCCAGACTCCTTCATTTGCTGCTTCCGAAGAAGCTATGTACTCTACTTCACATGTAGATCCCGCCACGATGCTTTGTTTTGAACTGCACCAACTGACAGCTCCTCCGTTTAGTAAAAATACGTATCCGGTTTGCGATTTAGAATCGTCTGGATCAGTGTCAAAGCTTGCATCAACGTAACCATTTATGATGAGCTCTTTGTCACCTCCATATACGAGAAACATATCCTTAGTCCTTTTCAGGTATTTCAGCATGTTCTTGACCGCTGTCCAGTGATCCACTCCTGGATTACTTTGGTACCTTCCTGCTAGACTTATAGCAAGGCACACATCAGGTCTGGTACACAGCATTGCATACATGATAGAGCCTATGGCTGAAGCATAGGGAACATCTTTCATTTTCTCTCTATCTTCTGCGGTGGTCGGACATTGAGTCTTACTCAACTTCACACCTTGTAACACAGGTAAGAACCCTTTCTTTGCTTGATCCATTTTGAACTTCTTCAAAACCTTGTCAAGGTATGTCCTTTGTGAAAGTCCAATTAAGTGTCTTGATCTATCTCTATAGATCTTAATGCCCAATATGTAAGCAGCTTCACCGAGGTCTTTCATTGAAAAACTCTTATTCAAGTATCCCTTTATACTATCCAAAAATTCTATATTATTTCCAATCAATAATATGTCATCCACATATAATATCATAAATGCTACAGAGCTCCCACTCACTTTCTTGTAAATACAGGCTTCTCCAAAGTCTGTATAAAACCAAATGCTTTGATCACACTATCAAAGCGTTTATTCCGACTCTAAGAGGCTTGCACCAGTCCATAAATGGATCGCTGGATCTTGCACACTTTCTTAGCTCCCTTTGGATCGACAAAACCTTCTGGTTGCGTCATATACAACTCTTCTTCCAGAAATCCATTCAGGAATGCAGTTTTGACATCCATTTGCCAAATTTCATAATCATAAAATGCAGCAATTGCTAACATGATTCGGACAGACTTAAGCATCGCTACGGGTGAGAAGGTCTCATCGTAGTCAATCCCTTGAACTTGTCGAAAACCTTTTGCAACAAGTCGAGCTTTATAGACAGTAACATTACCGTCAGCGTCAGTCTTCCTCTTGAAGATCCATTTATTCTCAATTGCTTGCCGATCAACGGGCAAGTCAACCAAAGTCCACACTTTGTTCTCATACATGGATCCCATCTCAGATTTCATGGCTTCTACCATTTTGCGGAATCTGGGATCACCATCGCTTCTTCATAGTTCGTAGGTTCATCATGATCTAGTAGCATGACTTCCAGAACAGGATTACCATACCACTCTGGTGCGGATCTTACTCTGGTTGATCTACGAGGTTCGGTAGTAACTTGATCTGAAGTTTCATGATCATTATCATTAGCTTCCTCACTAATTGGTGTAAGTGTCACAGAAACTGGTTTCTGTGATGTACTACTTTCCAATAAGGGAGCAGGTATAGTTACCTCAGCAAGTTCTACTTTTCTCCCACTCACTTCTTTCGAGAGAAACTCCTTCTCTAGAAAACCTCCGAATTTAGCAACAAAATTCTTGCCTTTGGATCTGTGATAGAAGGTGTACCCAACAGTCTCCTTTGGGTATCCTATGAAGACACATTTCTCCAATTTGGGTTCGAGCTTATCAGGTTGAAGCTTTTTCACATAAGCATCGTAGCCCCAAACTTTTAGAAACGACAACTTTGGTTTCTTGCCAAACCACAGTTCATAAGGCGTCGTCTCAACGGATTTCGATGTTGCCCTATTTAACGTGAATGCAGCCGTCTCTAAAGCATAACCCCAAAACGATAATGGTAAATCAGTAAGAGATATCATAGATCGCACCATATCTAATAAAGTACGATTACGACGTTCGGACACACCATTACGCTGTGGTGTTCCGGGTGGCGTGAGTTGCGAAACTATTCCGCATTATTTCAAATATAGACCAAACTCGTAACTCAAATATTCTCCTCCACGATTAGATCGTAGAAACTTTATTTTCTTGTTACGATGATTTTCAACTTCACTCTGAAATTCTTTAAACTTTTCAAATGTTTCAGACTTATGTTTCATTAAGTAGATATACCCATATCTGCTTAAATCATCTGTGAAGGTGAGAAAATAACGATATCCGCCACGAGCCTCAACATTCATTGGACCACATACATCTGTATGTATGATTTCCAACAAATCCGTTGCTCTCTCCATAGTACCGGAGAACGTCGTTTTAGTCATCTTACCCATGAGGCACGGTTCGCAAGTACCAAGTGATTCATAATCAAGTGGTTCCAAAAGTCCATCAGTATGGAGTTTCTTCATGCGCTTTACACCGATATGACCTAACCGGTAGTGCCGCAAATAAGTTGCACTATCATTATCAACTCTGCATCTTTTGATTTCAACATTATGAATATGTGTATCACTAATATCGTGATTCATAAAAAATAGACCACTCTTCAAGGGTGCATGACCATAAAAGATATTACTCATATAGATAGAATAACCATTATTCTCTGATTTAAATGAATAACCGTCTCACATCAAACAAGATCCAGATATAATGTTCATGCTCAACACTAACACCAAATAACAATTATTTAGGTCTAATACTAATCCCGAAGGTAGATGTAGAGGTAGCGTGCCGACCGTGATCACATCGACTTTGGAACTATTTCCCATGCGCATCGTCACCTCATCCTTAGCCAATCTTCGCTTCATCCGTAGCCCCTGTTTCGAGTTGCAAATGTTAGCAACAGAACCAGTATCAAATACCCAGGTGCTACTGCGAGCATTAGTAAGGTACACATCAATAACATGTATATCGCATATACCTTTGTTCACTTTGCCATCCTTCTTATCCATCAAATACTTGGGGCAGTTCCGCTTCCAGTGACCAGTCTGCTTGCAGTAGAAGCACTCAATTTCAGGCTTAGGTCCAGACTTGGGTTTCTTCTCCTGAGCAGCAACTTGTTTGATGTTCTTCTTGAAGTTCCCTTTCTTCTTCCCTTTGCCTTTTTTCTTGAAACTGGTGGTCTTATTGACCATCAACACTTGATGCTCCTTCTTGATTTCTACCTCCGCGGCTTTTAGCATTGCGAAGAGCTCAGGAATAGTCTTATTCATCCCTTGCATATTATAGTTCATCACGAAGCTTTTGTAGCTTGGTGGCAGTGATTGAAGAACTCTGTCAATGACACTATCAATGGGAAGATTAACCCCCAGTTGAGTCAAGTGATTATGATACCCAGACATTTTGAGTATATGTTCACTGACAGAACTATTCTCCTCCATCTTGCAGCTGTAGAACTTATTGGAGACTTCATATCTCTCAATCTGGGCATTTGCTTGAAATATTAACTTCAACTCCTGGAACATCTCATATGCTCCATGACGTTCAAAACGTCGTTGAAGACCCGGTTCTAAGCCGTAAAGCATGGCACACTGAACTATCAAGTAGTCATCAGCTTTGCTCTGCCAGACGTTCATAACATCTAGTGTTGCTCCTGCAGCAGGCTTGGCACTTAGCGGTGCTTCCAGGACGTAATTCTTCTGTGCAGCAATGAGGATAATCCTCAAGTTACGGACCCAGTCCGTGTAATTGCTACCATCATCTTTCAACTTTGCTTTCTCAAGGAACGCATTAAAATTCAACGGAACAATAGCACGAGCCATCTATCTACAATCAAACATGGACAAGCAAGATAATATCAGGTACTAAGTTCAATTAATCATATTACTTAAGAACTCCCACTTAGAAAGATATCCCTCTAATCCTCTAAGTGATCACGTGATCCAAATCAACTAAACCATGTCCGACCATCACGTGAGATGGAGTAGTATCAATGGTGAACAACAATATGTTGATCATATCTACTATATGATTCACGCTCGACCTTTCGGTCTCCGTGTGCCGAGGCCATTTCTGTTATATGCTAGGCTCGTCAAGTTAAACCTGAGTATTCCGCGTGTGCAACTGTTTTGCACCCGTTGTATTTGAACGTAAAGCCTATCACACCCGATCATCATGTGGTGTCTCAGCACGAAGAACTTTCGCAACGGTGCATACTCAGGGAGAACACTTATACTTTGATAATTTAGTGAGGGATCATCTTATAATGCTATCGTCAATCAAAGCAAGATAAGATGCATAAAAGATAAACATCACATGCAATCAATATAAGTGATATGATATGGCCATCATCATCTTGTGCTTGTGATCTCCATCTTCGAAGCACCGTCATGATCACCATCGTCACCGGCGCAACACCTTGATCACCATCGTAGCATCATTGTCGTCTCGCCAAAACTTATGCTTCCACGACTATCGCTACCGTTTAGTGAAAAAGTAAAGCATTACAGCGCAATTGCTTTGCATACAATAAAGCGACAACCATATGGCTCCTGCCAGTTGCCGATAACTCGGTTACAAAACATGATCATCTCATACAATAAAATTTAGCATCATGTCTTGACCATATCACATCACAACATGCCCTGCAAAAACAAGTTAGACGTCCTCTACTTTGTTGTTGCAAGTTTTACGTGGCTCCTACGGGCCTTAGCAAGAACTGTTCTTACCTACGCATCAAAAACCACAACGATAGTTTGTCAAGTTGGTGTTGTTTTAACCTTCGCAAGGACCGGGCGTAGACACACTCGGTTCAACTAAAGTTGGAGAAACTGACACCCGCCAGCCACCTGTGTGCAAAGCACGTCGGTAGAACCAGTCTCGCGTAAGCGTACGCGTAATGTCGGTCCGGGCCGCTTCATCCAACAATACCGCCGAACCAAAGTATGACATGCTGGTAAGCAGTATGACTTATATCGCCCACAACTCACTTGTGTTCTACTCGTGCATAACATCAACGCATAAAACCTCGGCTCGGATGCCACTGTTGGGGAACGTAGTGATTTCAAAATTTTCCTACGCACACGCAAGATCATGGTGATGCATAGCAACGAGAGGGGTGCATAGCAACGGAAGCGTTAGCACAACGCGGTTGATGTAGTCGTACGTCTTCACGGCCCGACCGATCAAGCACCGAAACTACGGCACCTCTGAGTTCTAGCACACGTTCAGCTCGATGACGATCCCCGGACTCCGATCTAGCAAAGTTTCGGGGAAGAGTTCCGTCAGCACGACGGCGTGGTGACGATCTTGATGTTCTACCGTCGCAGGGCTTCGCCTAAGCACCGCTACAATATTATCGAGGATTATGGTGGAGGGGGGCACCGCACACGGCTAAGAGAACGATCACGAAGATCAACTTGTGTGTCTAGAGGTGCCCCCTGACCCTGTATATAAAGGAGCAAGGGGGAGAGGCCAGCCGGCCCTTGGGGTGTGCCAAGGAGGGGGAGTCCTCCTCCTAGTAGGAGTAGGACTCCCTTTTCCTAGTCCAACTAGGAAGAGAGAATGGGGAAGGAAAGAGAGGGAGAGGGAGAGGGAGAGGGAAAGAGGGGCCGCGCCCCCCTCCCCTAGTCCAATTCGGACTCCCCATGGGAGGGGGCGCACCACCTCCTAGGCTGCTGCCCTCTCTCGCCCATCAGGCCCACTAAGGCCCAATACTTCCCCGGGGGGGGGGGGTCCGTTAACCCTTCCGGCACTCCGGTTTTCTCCGAAATCACCCGAAACACTTTTGGTGTCCGAATATAGCCGTCCAATATATCGATCTTTATGTCTCGACCATTTCGAGACTCCTCGTCATGTCCGTGATCATATCCGGGACTCCGAACAACCTTCGGTACATCAAAATATATAAACTCATAATGAAACTGTCATTGTAACGTTAAGCGTGCGGACCCTACGGGTTTGAGAATAATGTAGACATGACCGAGACATGTCTCCGGTCAATAACCAATAGCGGAACCTGGATGCTCATATTGGCTCCTACATATTCTACGAAGATCTTTTAGCGGTCAGACCGCATAACAACATACGTTGTTCCCTCTGTCATCGGTATGTTACTTGCCCGAGATTTGATCGTCGGTATCTCAATACCTAGTTCAATCTCATTACCGGCAAGTCTCTTTACTCATTCCGTAATACATCATCCCGCAGCTAACTATTTAGTTGCAATGCTTGCAAGGCTTATGTGATGTGCATTACCGAGAGGGCCCAGAGATACCTCTCCGACAATCGGAGTGACAAATCCTAATCTCAAAATATGCCAACCCAACAAGTACCTTTGGAGACACCTGTAGAGCACCTTTATAATCACACAGTTACGTTGTGACATTTGGTAGCACACAAAGTGTTCCTCCGGTAAATGGGAGTTGCATAATCTCATAGTCATAGGAACATGTATAAGTCATGAAGAAAGCAATAGCAACAAACTAAACGATCAAGTGCTAAGCTAACAAAATGGGTCAAGTCAATCACATCATTCTCCTAATGATGTGATCCCGTTAATCAAATGACAACTCATGTCTATGGCTAGGAAACATAACCATCTTCGATCAACGAGCTAGTCAAGTAGAGGCATACTAGTGACACTATGTTTGTCTATGTATTCACACATGTATTATGTTTCCGGTTAATACAATTCTAGCATGAATAATAAACATTTATCATGATATAAGGAAATAAATAATAACTTTATTATTGAATCTAGGGCATATTTCTTTCATATAGATGGTCACATTGCCATCCGCGTCCGTCTTCTTCTTAAAGATCCATTTATTTTCTATGGCTCGCCGATCATCGGGAAAGTCCGTCAAAGTCCATACTTTGTTTTCATACATGGATCCTATCTCGGATTTCATGGCTTCAAGCCATTTATTGGAATCTGGGCCCGCGATCGCTTCTTCATAGTTCGAAGGTTCACCGTTGTCTAACAACATTATTTCTAGGACAGGGTTGCCATACCATTCTGGCATGGAACGTGTCCTTGTGGACCTACGAAGTTCAGTAGTAACTTGATCATCATCATTAACTCCCTCTCTAGTCGGTGCAGGCACCACAGAAACATTTTCTTGAGCTGCGCTACTTTCCGGTTCAAGAGGCAGTACCTCATCAAGTTCTACTTTCCTCCCACTTACTTCTTTCGAGAGAAACTCTTTCTCTAGAAAGGATCCATTCTTGGCAACAAAGATCTTGCCTTCGGATCTGAGGTAGAAGGTATACCAAATAGTTTCCTTAGGGTATCCTATGAAGACACAATTTTCCGACTTGGGTTCGAGTTTTTCAGGTTGAAGTTTCTTGACATAAGCATCGCATCCCCAAACTTTCAGAAATGACAGCTTAGGTTTCTTCCCAAACCATAATTCATACGGTGTCGTCTCAACGGATTTCGACGGAGCCCTATTTAAAGTGAATGTAGCGGTCTCTAAAGCATAACCCCAAAAAGATAGTGGTAGATCGGTAAGAGACATCATAGATCGCACCATGTCCAACAGAGTGCGATTACGACGTTCGGACACACCATTACGCTGAGGTGTTCTAGGCGGCGTGAGTTGTGAAACGATTCCACATTTCCTTAAGTGGGTGCCAAATTCGTGACTCAAATATTCTCCCCCACGATCTGATCGTAATAACTTTATTTTCCTGTCATGTTGGTTCTCAACCTCATTCTGAAATTTCTTGAACTTTTCAAAGGTCTCAGACTTGTGTTTCATTAAGTAGACATATCCATATCTACTCAAGTCATCAGTGAGGGTGAGAACATAATGATAGCCATCGCGAGCCTCAACACTCATTGTACCGCACACATCAGTATGTATGATTTCCAATAAGTTGGTTGCTCGCTCCATTGTTCCAGAGAACGGAGTCTTGGTCATTTTTCCCATGAGGCATGGTTCGCACGTGTCAAATGATTCATAATCAAGAGACTCCAAAAGTCCATCTGCATGGAGTTTCTTCATGCGTTTGGCACCAATGTGACCAAGGCGGCAGTGCCACAAGTATGTGGGACTATCATTATCAACCTTACACTTCTTGGTATTCACACTATGAATATGTGTAACATCACATTCGAAATTAAACAAGAATAAACCGTTGACCAGCGGGGCATGACCATAAAACATATCTCTCATATAAATGGAACAACCATTATTCTCGGATTTAAATGAGTAGCCATCTCGCATTAAACGAGATCCAGATACAATGTTCATGCTCAAAGCTGGTACTAAATAACAATTATTGAGGTTTAAAACTAATCCCGTAGGTAAATGTAGAGGTAGCATGCCGACGGAGATCACATCGACCTTGGAACCATTCCCGACGCGCATCGTCACCCCGTCCTTCGCCAGTCTCCGCTTATTCCACAGCTCCTGTTTTGAGTTACAAATATGAGCAACCGCACCGGTATCAAATACCCAGGAGCTACTACGAGCACTGGTTAGGTACACATCAATAACATGTATATCACATATACCTTTGGTATTGCCGGCCTTCTTATCCGCTAAGTACTTGGGGCAGTTCCGCTTCCAGTGACCGTTTCCCTTGCAATAAAAGCACTCAATCTCATGTTTGGGTCCATTCTTTGGCTTCTTCCCAACAGCTTGCTTACCGGGCGCGACAACTCCCTTGCCGTTCTTCTTGAAGTTCTTTTTACCCTTGCCTATCTTGAACTTAGTGGTTTTATTCGCCATCAACACTTGACGTTCCTTTTTGATCTCCACCTCCGCTGATTTCAGCATTGAATATACTTCAGGAATGGTCTTTTCCATCCCCTGCATATTGAAGTTCATCACAAAGCTCTTGTAGCTAGGTGGAAGCGACTGAAGGATTTTGTCAACGACCGCATCATCCGGGAGATTGACTCCCAGCTGAGACAAGCGGTTGTGCAACCCAAACATCTTGAGTATGTGCTCGCTGACAGAACTATTCTCCTCCATCTTAAAATTGTAGAACTTGTCGGAGACTTCATATCTCTTGACTCGGGCATGAGCTTGGAACACCATTTTCAGCTCTTCGAACATCTCATATGCTCTGTGCTGCTCAAAACCTTTTTGGAGCCTCGGTTCTAAGCTGTAAAGCATGCCGCACTGAACCAGGGAGTAATCATCACTACGCGACTGCCAGGCGTTCATAACGTCTTGAGTTGCTGAGAAAACAGGTGCGTCACCTAGCGGTGCTTCAAGGACATATGCTTTCTTGGCAGCTATGAGGATAATCCTTAGGTTACGGACCCAGTCCGTGTAGTTGCTACCATCGTCTTTCAGCTTGGTTTTCTCTAGGAACGCGTTGAAGTTGAGGGCAACATTAGCGTGGGCCATTTGATCTACAAGCCATATTGCAAAGATTTTAGACTATGTTCATGATAATTAAGTTCATCTAATCAAATTATTTAATGAACTCCCACTCAGACATGCATCCCTCTAGTCATCTAAGTGATACATGATTCGAGTCAACTACGCCGTGTCCGATCATCACGTGAGACAGACTAGTCATCATCGGTGAACATCTTCATGTTGATCGTATCTTCTATGTGACTCATGTTCGACCTTTCGGTCTTCCGTGTTCCGAGGCCATGTCTATACATGCTAGGCTCATCAAGTCAACCTAAGTGTATTGCGTGTGTAAATCTAGCTTACACCCGTTGTATGCGAACGTTAGAAAGTATCACACCCGATCATCACGTGGTGCTTCGGAACAACGAACCTTAGCAACGGTGCACAGTTAGGGGGAACACAATTCTTGATATTTTAATGAGGGATCATCTTATTTGTGCTACCGTCGTCCTAAGCAAATAATATGTAAAAACATGATAAACATCACATGCAATCAAATAGTGACATGATATGGCCAATATCATTTTGCTCCTTTTGATCTCCATCTTCGGGGCGCCATGATCATCATCGTCACCGGCATGACACCATGATCTCCATCATCATGATCTCCATCATTGTGTCTTCATGAAGTTGTCTCGCCAACTATTACTTCTACTACTATGGCTAACGGTTTAGCAATCTTTACCTAATAATAAAGCAAATTGGGTTTCTTTCGTCCGTCATGGCATTTTTCAGAAAAGTCCCTCTATTTCAGAGAATTCAATCCATAGTCCTGTTTAAGTTAAAACGAATCGTTATTTTCGTATTTGACATAAAAGTCCATGTCTTTTCTTAAAATCAACCCGCCGTCCAGATTTTAAGTCACACCCAAACCGTTATTTTACATTTTTCGAAACCTCCTTGATGTTTTAGATAATTCATCCGTGGATCATATTTAAGTCAAACAAATGCTTTTTAAAATCAGCCATATCTTTTAAACCGTAACTCCAATTTGAACATGTTATATATGAAATTTGATTAGAAAAACATGTAGAATATGAATATGAGATTATTTTTACCTGTTAAGTATTTTTAAATATTATTTTGGAATATTTTGAGTCAAACCAAATGATTTTCTAAATTATATGTATCTTTTAAATCGTAACTTTGATTTTAACATATTATATATGAAATTTTATTAGAAAAATGTGTGGAATCTAAATATGATGTTAATTTTACCTGTTAAATATTTTAAAAATATTATTATGGAAGCAAATTTATAATTTATAGCGCAAGATTCGTTTTTTCCATACTGGCGACGATCCAGATTGCAAATAAACACCCCACTATAACGATATACGGAAAAGAAAACATCGATAACTACACATGCATACCTCTGAAAAATGTCGCAGGGGAAAACAATAGATTTCTCATCGCGAGAGTGAGAGAAAGCGAGCGAGAGAGAGGGAGGGAGAGGGGGGAGAGAGGGAGAGAGAGACGCCTTAGGATTAACCATATTCAACACACGTTTTTTATTGTTTTGTGTGAACACCGAGACCATCGCCGGCGAGGGTGAGAAGGAGGATAAGCGGCAACACAAATATGATGCCTCGCAAAAATAAAGAAGATGGACCTATTGTGGTCTTGAGTGATGGTTGTTGAGTTAAGAGTGTGTGTTATGTTTTCTGTCCCGTTGCAACGCACGGGCTCTTTTGCTAGTGAAGTAAAGTAATTACATGACGTTTATGTTGACACGCAAGTCATAAATAAATTAAGACAACTCGTATGGCTCCTGCCGGTTGTCATACTCATCGACATGCAAGTTGTGATTCGTATTACAAGAACATGATCAATCTCATACATCACATATATCATTCATCACATCCTTTTGGCCATATCACATCACACGACATATGCTGCAAAAACAAGTTAGACGTCCTCTAATTGTTGTTGCAATTTTTTTACGTGGCTGCTATAGGTTTCTTAGCAAGAACGCTTCTTACCTACACCAAAACCACAACGTGATATGCCAATTTCTATTTGCCCTTCATAAGGACCCTTTTCATCGAATCCGATCCGATTAAAGTGGGAGAGACAAACACCCGCTAGCCACCTTATGCAACTAGTGCATGTCAGTCGATGGAACCAGTCTCACGTAAGAGTACGTGTAAGGTCAGTCCGGGCCGCTTCATCCCATGATGCCGCCGGATCAAGATAAGACTAGTAATGGCAAGTAAATTGACAAAATCGACACCCACAAAAACTTGTGTTCTACTCGTGCATAGAAACTACACATAGACCTGGCTCATGATGCCACTGTTGGGGATCGTTGCAGAAATTAATTTTTTTTACGCATCACCAAGATCAATCTATGGAGAGACTAGCAACGAGAGAGAGGGGAGTGTATATTCATACCCTTGAAGATCGCAAAACGGAAGCGTTACAAGAACGCGGTCAGTGGAGTCATACACGAAGCGATTCAGATCGCGGCCGAATCCGATCTAAGCACCGAGAAATGGTGCCTCCGCGTTCAACACACGTGCAGCCCGGTGATGTCTCCCGCGCCTTGATCCAGCAAGGAGAGAGGGAGAAGTTGGGGAAGACTCCGTCCAGCAGTAGCACGACGGCGTGGTGGTGGTGGAGGAGCATGGCACTCCAGCGGGGCTTTGCCAAGCATAGAGAGAGACAAGGAGGGAGAGGGGTAGGGCTGCGCCAAGAGAGAGGGAGAGTCGTCTGTTGGGCAGCCCCAAAACCCCCACTATTTATAGGAGGAGGGGAGGAGGGTGCGCCCCCTCTAGGGTTCCCACCCCTAGGGGGGCGGCAGCACTAGATGGGATGGAGGGGGGCGGCCAAGAGGGGGAGAGGGGGCGCGCCCTAGGGTGGGCCTTAGGCCCATCTGTGCCTAGGGTTTCCCCATTTCCCCTCCTAGCTGCGCCTTGGGCCCTGGTGGGAGGCGCATCAGCCCAGTCAGGGGCTGGTCCCTTCCCACTCTTGGCCCATGCAAGCCTCCGGGGCTGGTGGCCCCTCCCGGTGGACCCCCGGAACCTTCCGGTGGTCCCGGTACATTACCGGTGACGCCCGAAACACTTCCGGTGGTCAAAACCTCACTTCCTATATATTATTCTTTACCTTCGGACCATTCCGGAACTCCTCGTGACGTCTGGGATCTCATCCGGGACTCTGAACAACATTCGGTAACCACATACAAACTTTCCCTATAACTCTAGCGTCATCGAACCTTAAGTGTGTAGACCCTACGGGTTCGGGAGGCATGCAGACATGACCGAGACATCTCTCTGGTCAATAACCAACAACGGGATCTAGATACCCATGTTGGCTCCAACATGTTCCACGATGATCTTATCGGATGAACCACGATGTCGAGGATTCAATCAATCCCGTATACAATTCCCTTTGTCTACCGGTATAGCACTTGCCCAAGATTCGATCGTCGGTATACCGATACCTTGTTCAATCTCGTTACGGCAAGTGATACGTCTCCAACGTATTTGTAATTTTTGATTGCTCCATGCTATATTATCTACAGTTTTGGACTATATTGGGCTTTATTTTCCACTTTTATATTACTTTTGGGACTAACCTATTAACCGGAGGCCCAGCCCAGAATTGCTGTTTTTTGCCTATTACAGTGTTTCGAAGAAACGGAATATCAAACGGAGTCCAAATGGAATAAAACCTTCGGGAACATGATTTTCTCACCGAACGTGATCCAGGAGACTTGGACCCTGCTCCAAGGAACAAAAGAGGCGGTCACGAGGGTGGGGGGCGCCCCCCCCAGGGCGCGCCCCCTGCCTCGTGGGCCCCTTGGAGCTCCACTGACGTACTCCTTCCTCCTATATATACCTACGTACCCCCAAACAAATAAAGAAGGAGCCAAAAACCTAATTCCACTGCCGCAACTTTCTATATCCATGAGATCCCATCTTGGGGCCTGTTCCAGAGCTCCGCCGGAAGAGGGCCGTCATCACGGAGGGCTTCTACATCATCATAGCCTCTCCGATGAAGTGTGAGTGGTTTACCTCAGACCTTCGGGTCCATAGTTAGTAGCTAGATGGCTTCTTCTCTCTCTTTGAATCTCAATACAAAGTTCTCCCCCTCTCTTGTGGAGATCTATTCGATGTAATCTTCTTTTTGCGGTGTGTTTGTTGAGACCGATGAATTTTGGGTTTATGATCAAGTCTATCTATGAATAATATTTGAATCTTCTCTGAATTCTTTTATGTATGATTGGTTATCTTTGCAAGTCTCTTCGAATTATTCGTTTGGTTTGGCCAACTAGGTTGGTAGTTCTTGCCATGGGAGAAGTGCTTAGCTTTGGGTTCGATCTTGCGGTGTCCTTTCCCAGTGACAGAAGGGGCAACAAGGCACGTATTGCATCGTTGCCATCAAGGATAACAAGATGGGGTTTATTTCATATTGCATGAATTTATCTCTCTACATCATGTCATCTTGCTTAAGGCGTTACTCTGTTTTTAACTTAATACTCTAGATGCATGCTGGATAGCGGTCGATGAGTGGAGTAATAGTAGTAGATGCAGAATCGTTTCGGTCTACTTGTCACGGACGTGATGCCTATATACATGATCATGCCTAGATATTCTCATAACTATGCTCAATTCTGTCAATTGCTCAACAGTAATTTGTTCACCCACCGTAGAATACTTATGCTCTTGAGAGAAGCCACTAGTGAAACCTATGGCCCCGGGTCTATTCTCATCATATCAATCTCCATCACTTTAATCTTGCTTTGCTATTTACTTTGCTTTTACTTTTTACTTTGCATCTTTATACCAAAAATATTATATCTATCAGATCTCACTCTCGTAAGTGACCGTGAAGGGATTGACAACCCCTAATCGCGTTGGTTGCGAGTAGCTATCGTTTTGTGCAGGTATGAGGGACTTGAGCGTGGCCTCCTACTGGATTGATACCTTGGTTCTCAAAAACTGAGGGAAATACTTACGCTACTCTGCTGCATCATCCTTTCCTCTTCGAGGAAATCCAACGCAAGCTCAAGAGGTAGCAAGAAGAATTTCTGGCGCCGTTGCCGGGGAGTCTACGCAAAAAGTCAACATACCAAGTACCCATCACAATCCCTATCTCTCGCATTACAATATTTGCCATTTGCCTCTCGTTTTCCTCTCCCCCACTTCATCCTTGTCGTTTTATTCGCCCTCTCTCTCTATCCTCCCTCTCTATTTGCCTCTTTTGCCCGTTTGCTTTTGTTTGCTCGTGTGCTAGTTTGCTTGTTTGTCGCGATGGCTCAAGATACTACCAAATTGTGTGACTTCACCAATACCAATAATAATGATTTCCTTAGCACTCCGATTGCTCCTCTAGCCAATACTGAATCTTGTGAAATCAATGCTGCTTTGTTGAATCTTGTTATGAAAGATCAATTCGCCGGCGTTCCTAGTGAAGATGTCGCTACTCATCTAAATAGCTTCGTTGATTTATGTGATATGCAAAAGAAAAAAGATGTCGATAATGATGCCGTTAAATTGAAGCTATTTCCTTTTTCGCTTAGAGATCGTGCTAAAGCTTGGTTTTCGTCTTTTCCTAAAAATAGTATTGATTCTTGGAAAAAGTGCAAAGATGCTTTTATCTCTAAGTATTTCCCTCCCGCTAAGATCATCTCTCTTAGAAACGATATTATGAATTTTAAGCAACTTGATCATGAACATGTTGCACAAGCTTGGGAGAGAATGAAATTAATGATACGTAATTGCCCTACTCATGGTTTGAATTTGTGGATGATTATACAAAAAATTTATGCTGGATTGAATTTTGCTTCTAGAAATCTTTTAGATTCAGCCACGGGAGGCACTTTTATGGAAATCACTTTAGGAGATGCTACTAAACTCCTAGATAATATTATGGTTAATTATTCTCAATGGCATACTGAAAGATCTTCTAATAAAAAGTGCATGCGATAGAAGAAATCAATGTGTTGAGTGGAAAGATGGATGAACTTATGAAATTATTTGCTGCTAAGAGTGTTTCTTCTGATCCTATTGATATGCCTTTGTCTACTCTGATTGAGAATAACAATGAATCTATGGATGTGAATTTTGTTGGTAGGAATAATTTTGGTAACAACGCTTATAGAGGGAATTTTAATCCTAGGCCATATCCTAGTAATCCTTCTAATAATTATGGGAATTCATACAACAACTCTTATGGAAATTATAATAAGATGCCCTCTGAATTTGAGAATAGTGTTAAAGAGTTTATGGATTCCCAAAAGAATTTTGATGCTTTGCTTGAAGAGAAATTGCTTAAAGTTGATGATTTGGCTAGGAACGTTGATAGAATTTCTCTTGAGGTTGATTCTTTAAAGCTTAGATCTATTCCTCCTAAGCATGATATCAATGAGTCTCTCAAAGCCATGAGAATTTCCATTGATGAGTGCAAGGAAAGAACCACTAGGATGCGTGCTTCCAAGGATGCCTTTATTAAAGCGTGTTCTTCCAATTCCTATGAAAATCAAGATAAAGATCTAAAAGTTATTGATGTGTCTCCTATTAAATCTTTGTTTTCCAATATGAATCTTGATGAAACTGAATATGAGCTTCCTTTACCTAGAAGGCGTTCAAAAAATTCGGAGTATTTAGATCTTTGTGATGAAATCGATGAAAGTGGGATTGAAAGAAATAAAAATCTAGACGTTGCTAAACCCACTATATTGGATTTCAAGGAATTTAATTATGAAAGTTGTTCTTTAATTGATTGTATTTCCTTGTTGCAATCCGTGCTAAATTCTCCACATGCTTATAATCAAAATAAAGCCTTCACCGAACATATTGTTGATGCCTTGATGCAATATTATGAAGAAAAACTTGAGTTGAAAGTTTCTATTCCTAGAAAACTCTATGATGAGTGGGAACCAACTATTAAAATTAAAATTAAAGATCATGAGTTTTATGCTTTGTGTGATTTGGGTGCTAGTGTCTCCACTATCCCCAAAACTTTGTGTGATTTGTTAGGTTTCCGTAAATTTGATGATTGCTCTCTAAACTTGCATCTTGCAGATTCTACTATTAAGAAACCTATGGGAAGGATTAATGATTTTTTTATTGTTGCAAATAGAAATTATGTGCCCGTAGATTTCATTTTTCTTGATATAGATTGCAATCCTTCTTGCCCTATTATTCTTGGTAGACCTTTCCTTAGAACGGTTGGTGCGATTATTGATATGAAGGAAGGGAATATTAGATTCCAATTTCCATTAAAAAAAGGGCATGGAACACTTTCCAGGAAAGAAAATAAAATTGACATATGAAACTATTATGAGAGCGACTTATGGATTGCCTACCAAAGATGGCAATACCTAGATTTATCTTCTCTTTTATGCCTAGCTAGGGGTGTTAAACGATAGCGCTTGTTGGGAGGCAACCAGATTTTATTTTTATTCCTTGCTTTTTGCTCCTGTTTAGTAATAAATAAATTATTTAGCCTCTGTTTTGGTTGTGTTTTTTGTGTTTAATTAGTGTTTGTGCCAAGTAGAACCGCTGGGAAGACTTGGGGAAAATCTTGTTGAACTTGCTGTAAAAAAACAAAAACTTTAGCGCTCACGAGAACTGCTGTCAGTTTTATTTGGAGAGTGATATTTAGTTAATTATTTTTGAAGATGATTAATAGAAAAATTCCTCACGTCCAGAAATTTATTTTAGAATTTTTGGGGTTCCAGATCTTGCGTTAGCTACAGATTACTACAGACTTTTCTGTTTTGACAGATTCTGTTTTTTCGTGTGTTGTTTGCTTATTTTGATGAATCTATGGCTAGTAAAATAGTTTATAATCCATAGAGAAGTTGGAATACAGTAGTTTTAACACAAATATAAATAAAGAATGAGTTCATTATAGTACCTTCAAGTGGTCTTTTGTTTTCTTTCTCTAACGGAGCTCACGAGTTTTCTGCCTTAAGTTTTATGTTGTGAAGTTTTCAAGTTTTGGGCAAGGATTTGATGGATTATGGAACAAGGAGTGACAAGAGTCTAAGCTTGGGGATGTCCATGGCACCCCCAAGACAATCTAAGGGCACCTAAAAGCCAAAGCTTGGGGATTCCCCGGAAGGCATCCCCTCTTTCGTCTACTTCTATCGGTAACTTTACTTGGAGCTATATTTTTATTCACCAACATGATATGTGTTTTACTTGGAGCATCTTGTATTATTTGTGTCTGTGTTTGTTAGTGTGCCACAATCATCCTTGCTGTACACACCTTTTGAGAGAGCCATACATGAATTAAAATTTGATAGAATACTCTATGTGCTTCACTTATATCTTTTGAGCTAAGTAGTTTTGCTCTATGTGCTTCACTCATATCTTTTGAGCTATGTAATTTTGCTCTATATGCTTCACTTAGATCTTTTAGACCACGGTGGTGGATTTGTTTTAAAGAAACTATTGATCTCTCATACTTCACTTAAATTATTTTGAGAGTCTCTTAATAGCATGGTAATTTGCTTAATAATAATATGCTTGGTATTCAAGATTTGTGAAACTTTCTTTTGAGTGTGTTGAACACTAAGAAAAGATTGAAGCATGATAATTGTTTTGAGATATGGAGGTGATAATATTAAAGTCATGCTAGTTGAGTAGTTGTGAATTTGAGAAATACTTGTGTTGAAGCTTGTGATTCCCGTAGCATGCACGTATGGTGAACCGTTATGTGATGAAGTCGGAGCATGATTTATTTATTGATTGTCTTCCTTATGAGTGGCAGTCGGGGACGAGCGATGGTCTTTTCCTACCAATCTATCCCCCTAGGAGCATGCGTGTAATACTTTACTTTGATAACTTCTAGATTTTCGCAATAAGTATATGAGTTCTTTATGACTAATGTTGAGTCCATGGATTATACGCACTCTCACCCTTCCACCTTTGCTAGCCTCTCTAATACCGCACACCTTTCGCCGGTATCATACACCCACCATATACCTTCCTCAAAACAGCCACCATATCTACCTATTATGGCATTTCCATAGCCATTCCGAGATATATTACCATGCAACTTTCCACCATCCCGTTTATTATGACACACTCCATCATTGTCATATTGCTAGCATGATCATGTAGTTGACATCGTATTTGTGGCAAAGCCACCGTTCATATTTCTTTCATACATGTCACTCTTGATTCATTGCATATCCCGGTACACCGCCAGAGGCATTCATATAGTCATATTTTGTTCTAAATATCGTGTTGTAATTGTGGAGTTGTAAGAAAAATAAAAGTGTGATGATCATCATTATTAGAGCATTGTCCCAGTGAGGAAAGAATGATGGAGACTATGATTCCCCCACAAGTCGGGATGAGACTCCGGACGAAAAATAAATAAAAGAGGCAAAAGAAGCCCAAATAAAAAAAGAGGCCAAAAAAAGAGAAAAGGCCCAAATAAAAAAAATAAAAAATGAGAGAAAAAGAGAGAAGGGACAATGTTACTATCCTTTTACCACCCTTGTGCTTCATAGTAGCACCATGATCTTCATAGTAGAGAGTCTCTCATGTTATCACTTTCATATACTAGTGGGAATCTTTCATTATAGAACTTGGCTTGTATATTCCAATGATGGGCTTCCTCAAAATTTCCCTAGGTCTTCATGAGCAAGCAAGTTGGATGCACACCCACTTAGTTTCTTTTTGAGCTTTCATATACTTAGAGCTCTAAGTGCATCCATTGCATGGCAATCCCTACTCACTCACATTGATATCTATTGATGGGCATCTCCATAGCCCGTTGATAAGCCTAGTTGATGTGAGACTATCTTTCCCTCTTTTTGTCTTCTCCACAACCACAATTCTATTCCACCTATAGTGCTATGTCCATGGCTCATGCTCATGTATTGCGTGAAGATTGAAAAAGTTTTGAAAAAGTTAGAGTAGGAAACAATTGCTTGGCTTGTCATCGGGGTTGTGCATGATTTAAATATTTTGTGTGGTGAAGATAGAGCATAGCCAGACTATATGATTTTGTAGGGATAACTTTCTTTGGCCATGTTATTTTGACAAGACATAATTGCTTTGTTAGTATGCTTGAAGTATTATTATTTCTTATGTCAATATAAACTTTTGTCTTGAATCTTTCTAATCTGAATATTCATATCACAATTAAGAAGATTTGCATTGAAATTATGCCAAGTAGCACTCCGCATCAAAAATTCTCTTTTTATCATTTACCTACTTGAGGACGAGCAGGAATTAAGCTTGGGGATGCCTGATACGTCTCCAATGTATGTATAATTTTTGATTGCTCCATGCTATATTATCTACCGTTTTGGACTATGTTGGGCTTTATTTTCCACTTTTATATTAATTTTGGGACTAACCTATTAACCGGAGGCCCAACCCAGAATTACTGCTTTTTTTGCCTATTTCAGTGTTTCGAAGAAACGGAATATCAAACGGAGTCCAAATGGAATAAAACCTTTGGGAAAGTGATTTTCTCACCGAACGTGATCTAGGAGACTTGGACCCTGCTCCAAGGAACAAAAGAGGCGGTCACGAGGGTGGGGGGCGCCCCCCTAGGGCGCGCCCCCTGCCTCGTTGGCCCCTCGGAGCTCCACCGACGTACTCCTTCCTCCTATATATACCTTCGTACCCCAAATGAACAAAGAAGGAGCCAAAAACCTAATTCCAGCACCGCAACTTTCTGTATCCACGAGATCCCATCTTGGGGCTTGTCATCACGGAGGGCTTCTACATCATCATAGCCTCTCCGATGAAGTGTGAGTAGTTTACCGCAGACCTTCGGGTCCATAGTTAGTAGCTAGATGGCTTCTTCTCTCTCTTTGAATCTCAATACAAAGTTCTCCCCCTCTCTTATGGAGATCTATTCGATGTAATCTTCTTTTTACGGTGTGTTTGTTGAGACCGATGAATTGTGGGTTTATGATCAAGTCTATGTATGAATAATATTTGAATCTTCTCTGAATTCTTTTATGTATGATTGGTTATCTTTGCAAGTCTCTTCGAATTATCCGTTTGGTTTGGCCAACTAGATTGGTAGTTCTTGCCATGGGAGAAGTGCTTAGCTTTGGGTTCGATCTTGCGGTGTCCTTTCCCAGTGACAGAAGGGGCAGCAAGGCACGTATTGCATCGTTGCCATCGAGGATAACAAGATGGGGTTTATTTCATATTGCATGAATTTATCTCTCTACATCATGTCATCTTGCTTAAGGCGTTACTCTGTTTTTAACTTAATACTCTAGATGCATGCTGGATAGCGGTCGATGAGTGGAGTAATAGTAGTAGATGCAGAATCGTTTCGGTCTACTTGTCACGGACGTGATGCCTATATACATGATCATGCCTAGATATTCTCATAACTATGCTCAATTCTGTCAATTGCTCAACAGTAATTTGTTCATCCACCGTAGAATACTTATGCTCTTGAGAGAAGCCACTAGTGAAACCAATGGCCCCTGGGTCTATTCTCATCATATCAATCTCCATCACTTTAATCTTGCTTTGCTATTTACTTTGCTTTTACTTTTTACTTTGCATCTTTATACCAAAAATACCAAAAATATTATATCTATCATATCTCACTCTCGTAAGTGACCGTGAAGGGATTGACAACCCCTAATCGCGTTGGTTGCGAGTAGCTATTGTTTTGTGCAGGTACGAGGGACTTGAGCGTGGCCTCCTACTGGATTGATACCTTGGTTCTCAAAAACTGAGGGAAATACTTACGCTACTCTGCTGCATCATCCTTTCCTCTTTGGGGAAATCCAACACAAGCTCAAGAGGTAGCAGCAAGTCTCTTTACTCGTTCCGTAACGCATCATCTCGTGACCAACCCCTTAGTCACATTGAGCTCATTGCAATGATGTCTTACCGAGTGGGCCCAGAGATACCTCTCCGTCATACGGAGTGACAAATCCCAGTCTCGATTCGTGCCAATCCAACAGATACTTTTGGGGATACCCGTAGTGTACCTTTATAGACACCCAGTTATGTTGTGACGTTTGGCACACCCAAAGTACTCCTATGGTATCCGGGAGTTTCACAACCTCATGGTCTAAGGAAAAGATACTTGACATTAGAAAAGCTTTAGCAGACGAACTACACGATCTTGTGCTAGGCTTAGGATTGGGTCTTGTCCATCACATCATTCTCCTAATGATGTGATCCCGTTATCAATGACATCCAATGTCCATGGTCAGGAAACCGTAACCATCTATTGATCAACGAGCTAGTCAACTAGAGGCTCACTAGGGACACGTTGTGGTCTATGTATTCACACACGTATTACTATTTCTGGATAATACAATTATAGCATGAACAATAGACAATTATCATGAATAAGGAAATATAATAATAACCAGTTTATTATTGCCTCTAGGGCATATTTCCAACAATTTATTGATTCGACACAAGGGGAGCCAAAGAATATTCTCAAGCATTCACAGCTGAGTTGTCAATTCAACCACACCTGGCAACTTAATATCTGCAGCAAAGTGTTTAGTAGCAAAGTAATATGATAGTAGTGGTAACGATAGCAAAAGGTAACGGTAGCAAAAGTAATTTTTTTGGTGTTTTGTAGTGATGGTGACAATAGTAACGGAAAAGTAAATAAGCGAAGGACAATATATGGAAAGCTCGTACACAATGGATCGGGGATAGAGAATTATGCCGGATGCGATCGATCATGTAACAGTCATAACCTAGGGTGACACAGAACTAGCTCCAATTCATCAATGTAATGTAGGCATGTATTCCGAATATAGTCATACGTGCTTATGGAAAAGAACTTGCATGACATCTTCTATCCTACCCTCCCGTGGCAGCGGGGTCCTATTGGAAACTAAGGGATATTAAGGCCTCCTTTAATAGAGTACCGGACCAAAGCATTAACACATAGTGAATACATGAACTCCTCAAACTACGGTCATCACCGGTAAGTATCCCAATTATTGTCACTTCGGGGTTAACGGATCATAACACATAATAGGTAACTATAGACTTGCAAGATAGGATCAAGAACTCTCTTATATTGATGAAAACATAATAGGTTCAGATCTGAAATCATGGCACTCGGGCCCTAATGACAAGCATTAAGCATAGCAAAGTCATAGCAACATCAATCTTAGAACATAGTGGATACTAGGGATCAAACCCTAACAAGACTAACTCGATTACATGATAAATCTCATCCAACCCATCACCGTCCAGCAAGTCTATGATGGAATTACTCACGAACAGCGGTGAGCATCATGAAATTGGTGATGGAGGATGGTTGATGATGACGATGGCGACGGATTCCCCTCTCCGGAACCGCGAACGGACTCCAGATCAGCCCTCCCGAGAGAGTTTAGGGCTTGGTGGCGGCTCCGTATCGTAAAACGCGATGAATCTTTCTCCCTAGTTTTTCTCTCCCCGAAAGTGAATATATGGAGTCAGGGTTGAGGTCGGTGGAGCGTCAGGGGGCCCACAAGGCAGGGAGTGCGCCCAGGGGGGTAGGGCGCCCCCCACCCTCGTGGACAAGTGGAGGCCCCCCTAACGTGGATCTTCCTTCCAGTATTTTTTATATATTCCAAAATAATTCTCTGTTGATTTTCAGGTCATTCCGAGAACTTTTATTTCTGCACAAAAATAACACCATGGTAATTCTGCTGAAAACAGCGTCAGTCCAGGTTAGTTCCATTCAAATCATGCAAGTTAGAGTCCAAAACAAGGGCAGACGTGTTTGGAAAAGTAGATACGATGGAGACGTATCAGGGATCGCAACAGTTTTTGAAGGTAGAGTATTCAACCCAAATTTATTGATTCGACATAAGGGGAGGCAAAGAATATTCTCAAGTATTAGCAGCTGAGTTGTCAATTCAACCACACCTGGATAACTTAATATCTGCAGCAAAGTGTTTAGTAGCAAAGTAATATGATAGTAGTGGTAACGATAGCAAAAGGTAATGGTAGCAAAAGCAATATTTTTGGTGTTTTGTAATGATGGTAATAGTAGCAATAGAAAAGTGAATAAACGAAGAACAATATATGGAAAGCTCATAGGCAATGGATCGGTGATAGAGAATTATGCCGGATGTGATCGATCATGTAACAGTCATAACATAGGGTGACACAGAACTAGCTCCAATTCATCAATGTAATGTAGGCATGTATTCTGAATATAGTCATATGTGCTTATGGAAAAGAACTTGCATGAGATCTTTTGTCCTACCCTCCTGTGGCTGTGGGGTTCCTATTGGAAACTAAGGGATATTAAGGCCTCTTTTTAATAGAGTACCGGACCAAAGCATTAACACATAGTGAATACATGAACTCCTCAAACTATGGTCATCACCGGGAGTGGTCCCGATTATTGTCACTTCGGGGTTGCCGGATCATAACACATAGTAGGTGACTATAGACTTGCAAGATAGGATCAAGAACTCTCACATGTTGATGAAAACATAATAGGTTCGGATCTGAAATCATGGCACTCTGGCCCTAGTAACAAGCATTAAGCATAGCAAAGTCATGGCAAGATCAATCTCAGAACATAGTGGATACTAGGGATCAATCCCTAACAAAACTAACTCGATTACATGATAAATCTCATCCAACCCATCACCTTCCAGCAAGCCTACAATGGAATTACTCACGCACGGTGGCGAGCATCATGAAATTGGTGATGGAGGATGGTTGATGATGACGATGGCGACGGATTCTCCTCTCCGGAGCCCCGAACGGACTCCAGATCAGCCCTCCCGAGAGAGTTTAGGGCTTGGCGGCGGCTCCGTATCGTGAAACGTGATGAATCTTTCTCTCTGATTTTTTTCTCCCCGAACACGAATATATGGAGTTGGAGTTGAGGTCGGTGGAGCGTCAGGGGGCCCATGAGGCAGGGGGGCGCGCCCAGGGGGTAGGGCGCACCCCCACCCTCGTGGACAGGTGGAGGCCCCCCTGACGTGGATTCTTCTTCGAGTATTTTTTATATATTCCAAAATAATTCTCCGTTGATTTTCAGGTCATTCCGAGAACTTTTATTTCTGCACAAGAATAACACCATGGCAATTCTGCTGAAAACATCGTCAATCCAGGTTAGTTCCATCCAAATCATGCAAGTTAGAGTCCAAAACAAGGGCAAAAGTGTTTGGAAAAGTAGATACGTTGGAGATGTATCAGCCGTCTCAAGCAAATGGCGATGTTTGCGTTCAACAACGCCATTCTGAGCATGGGCACCAGGGAAAGAGAATTGGGCAAGAATACCCTGCTCCGCAAGAAAACCATGCAAGAGGTGAGAGATATACTCTCCAGCTGAGTCAGCATGGAAGATACAGACAGGCGTGGAAAATTGAGTGCGAACCATGGCAACAAAACACTTGTATACGGGGAGAACCTCGCTGCGAGATTTCATACAATAAAGCCAAATGTAACGAGAGAAATCATCAATAAACAGAACATAGTAGCGATGACCCCCTTTCAAGTCAAAAGGAGCAGGACCCCATACATCAGAATGAACTAAGTCGAAAGGACGCTGAGATACGGACTCACCGGTAGGGTAAGGTAACTGAGTGTGTTTGCCAAGCCTACAACCATCACAGTGCAACGAAACATCACTCGAGACAGATCCTAAGACGCCTTGGTGTACTAATGAGGACAAGCGACAGCCACAGATGTGACCAAGTCGATGATGCCGCTGCTGGAAGGACGCAAAAGAGGAAGCAGCAAGAGCATGTGAGCTGGCATATGTGGTAGCAGCGAAAGGAACACGAAGCCAGTCAACCCCCCAAAGGCTCTCAGACTCACGGCTCCGAGGGCCAGCGCCAACTAGAGCCTGAGTGCGACAATCCTGAACAGAACAAGAGTCAGCATTAAGAATGACACGACAACCAGAATCAGTAAGTTGAGCAGCGGAAAAGAGATTCATGGTAAGTCAAGGAACGTGAGAAACACTAGGAACCAAAAAAGACAGAGCGGAAAGAATACCACGACTAGCAAAAGGAAGAGATGTGCCGTCGACAATAAGAACATTAATAGGAGTATCAAGAGGTCGAAGAGAAGACAATGCTGAAGAATCAGAAGACATGTGAAAGGAAGGTCCAGAATCCAAAACCCACAAAGATGTACCTAACAGTGTAGGTGCCGGAGGTGATGGAGGGGTGGATGCAGTCACAACAGCAGCGGAACCGGTCGGCGAGGAGCCTGAGGAAGCCAAGAGACGCTTGAGCCGCACCATGTCCTGATCAGTGAGTGGCAGAGTCGAGAAAGATCCAGGAGTCCCACTGGAAGAGGAGCGCCTCTGGTCTCGCTTCTTCTCGCGGCAATCAGGCTCTGGGTGACCTGTCCGAGAGCAATAGCCACAAAAGGTGTCATAACACGAGCGGCCCTTCTCAGCATAAGGAGGGCGACCCACCCCCTGAAGGTGTAGGTAGGAGCGGTGGAGCAGTGAGCCGAGCAGACGACACAGGAGCCCGAGCAGCCAACACAGACGGAACCACCAACAACCCCGCAGAGCGAAGGCGGGTCTCCTCAGCACGAAGCTCGGCAAGCACCTCCGAGATAGTGTAGCGACCCGACCCGAATGGATCAAGTCTCTGTGCTTAAGTGTCATCCCTGGATCAGTATGCTGACACACACAGCACTCGAGGATTTATAACAGAGGTAAATCACATGTATAAAGTAACGTAAATACTATTACCTCAATCCAAAAATAGCGGAAGTAACAAGGTTGTGGATTCCCATCAACACCAACGGCAAAGTTGAGTGTAGAAATCATAACCCTAATGTATCACTTACTCGTCGTAAGATAACCCTGCAACATGAGACATTGCAGCCACAAAGGGTCAGTATGTTGAATGTACTGGCAATTTCACACCATAGAGAATGATGAATAAAGGCTATCACTATATGCATATTTGGCTGGTGGAAAAGCTCTATGGTTATAAGGTTTTTGCGAAAAGCCAATTTTTCCCTACAGCAAAGGAATAAATTTTATTTAACTATCATGGTGGTTGTTAAACATCGAGAATGGTTGACAGCATTCTCAATCCCAATTAAGTAACATCATTAAATCCAACAAAATTAATTTAAAGTAACATGATGAGATTCACATGATAATCCAAGTACTAGATACTCAAAACGTCCATAACCGGGGACACGGCTAATCATGATTAGTTTATACACTCTGCAGAGGTTTGCGCACTTTTCCCCACAAGACTCGATCTCCTCCGTTGGGATTCTCGCACTACATGGTGTTTGAGAAACGGATGACCGAGACATAGTCTTTCAGAAGCGCTAGCACCTTACGACCAGGTAGACCGTTACACCTACTTTCCCCTACATCTGCTAGTCTACCACTGTAAGAGTTCGCACGACTTAGTCAACTATGCTAGAGCCCATAGTAGCTTGAGGCTGCACACGGAAGTTTCTAGTATGAATAATCTCATGATCCCTTTGAGCCTGGGTGGCGGTCCATAAAAAACAGGCAATCGCTGGAATACCCAGGTGCCTAAACATGCAATCGCTGGAATACCCACGTGCCTCAATCCACCCAGATGTGTGTTAAAGTTGCCACCTTAAGTAAACCATTAATTAACAATCTCACATCGGTCATGAATACTCTCAACCCAATCCACGTCTACGAGCATAGCATGGCAATATAAGCAACGCGTAGAAGTAACTCCCAAGGTTTGAATGCAGGGCAATAGGTTCCTACCTCATCAACTACTTCCCAATACCCACATGTTATCAATCCTACTCATGCAATGTTTGAGGGTGTAACTAATGCATAAAAACTGGGTAGGAAGGGGGATATGATCAAAGTGTGAACTTGCCTGCAATGTTGATGAAGATGATGCGCACTCAAAACTCTTGATAGTTCTACTCGTCATGCTCCGGTCAATCTATGGTAAGCAAGCAAATAGTAACCACACATAAGCAGCCACTCAAAAGATCGGAAAGAACGAAGAAGACGATTCAGAAAACTTCAAAACCAAGCAAATAACTCTTGCAACATAAAAAATTTCTAACAGTATCAAAATTATGTGAATTTGGCCTTATCGGAAAGTTTAGGTCAAGAGCTTCGTTTTGCAAAAAGAATCAACTCAAACGGAGCTACGAAACTCAAGTTATGATCAAACGAAGTTTGAATCTAAATCTGATCTAATTCAAATTTTTAAAATTTTCAAAAACATATTTGGGTTGGATTACTAGATAGAGGAGATCATAACGAAGAAGTGGGCGTTGGTTTCGTTGGATTTGTAGTAACGAGCAAAAAGTTGTGGTAGTTTAAACCCGAGGGACTAATCTGTAAGAAAAACAATGACATATAGGTCCCTGGCAAAAAAATTAAAAAGAAAAAGAAAAAAATTACCGTACGAACGTTCGCTGCCGAACGCTATCTAACGAATATGTTCACTATAACTACCTAAACAGAAAATGTTCACTACATAACTAAACTAAATAAATAAAATAAAAAAACGGGGTTTTTAAACCAAAACTGAACCTTTAAAATAAAACCGGTTCGGACCGGGGCGGTTTTACCGAACCGGAGGAAAACCGGCGATTGGATCGGGATCAGGCGCCAGCGAGTCGGTGAGTCGGGGCGGCGGCGACGGCTTGGATTGGCTCCGGCGGGGCGTGGCCTCCGGCGAGCGGTGCGGCGTCGGCGGGGAGCGGCGCGGGGCGGCGAGGTAGCAGCACGGGCGGCGCGGGGCTAGGCGAGGCGCGGCTGCGGCGGCGAGATGCGGGGCGGCAACGAAGTGCGCCGGCAGCTGCGAGCGGGAGAGGCGGCATGGCAGGTGCGGGGAGAGAGAGAGAGTGGGTCCGGCTCCTTTTTTAAAGGCCCTCGGGTGCGGCGCCTTGCGCGAGGGGGCAGGGAAAGTCCGGCCTCGGCACGGACGCCGAGGTCGGCGCGGTGGCGCGCCGTAGCGCGGCTGGAAACCGAGCGGAGCTCGGGGACGAGCGGTATGGGCCGTTGGGCCACGGCCTAGCTCGGGCGCTGGGCCGGTCCAGTCGGCGACGGAGATTTTTTTTATAAAACATTTTCTCAGACGGACAAAAATAAAAAGGACAAAAAAATATTATATTGGCATATAATATATCAAAATTTTCAGAAAAAGATTTTCCACAACATGGACATTTTTATAATGCCAAATAAAATCCACACAAATTCAGATAAATCAAAGATTGATACTGCTCTAATAAAATCCAGTAAAAATCATTTTAAAAATCCCAAAATGAATTCAAATGTATTTCTCTCCAATTTTCTGTTGTAGGGAATCATGTTACCCTAATTTCCATATATTTTATTTTTGGAGAAAAATAATTTGAATAAAACTCAAATAACCCAAATTGAAAATTAATTTCAACTGGATTTTAAATTTCAGTTTCTTTGAAACTCCCAACTCATATTTCATATAATTTGAAGAAGTCATTTTATCTTCTCTCGTGAATATCATTGAGTTGCATAAAGTTTCAGAATTTGAAATTTAAATATTTTCAAAAAGCCCTTTTCATTTATTTAAATGGAAAAAGTCATGTCATCTTCTCTCTAGGGTTTTGTATTTTGAAAAGTATTTGAATTCACGGAGATCCTAAAAGCAAAATGAAAGTTTGGGAAAGTCCTTTTATTCCCTCTCATTTAACTTTCAAAAACTTTTGAATTTCACTCAATCAATCACACAACAATCAAACAATCTATCTATCTATCTATTTATTATAACATTCCAAAATTTAGAATTTTGGGATGTTACAAACCTACCACCCTTAAAATGAATCTCGTCCTCGAGATTCGGAGAGGCTAGCAAGAATAAGGTTAGGGTTTGGGGGTCTTCTCAAAATCCATCGATCATCACAGGGGTCTGGGGTGCTACCACCCTTAGAAGCATGGTTACGGTTCCATCGAAACTCATAGACTCCATCCTTATTCTTGACAGTGTCGGTCTTCTCAGATTTTCAGGAAAATTCCTTCTCTGGCTCTTTGGGTAGCGGCATAACCTTTTCGTCAATTCTTCTGTCCTTTCATCCTAGTAAGGTTATTCCGAGACTGGTCTTCTTAGCTGACGGGTCTGGCGCCAATACTAAACAACTATCGACATCTCATGGCGGTAATCCAATTATGGTTTGTCCTGCAGGAAATGGGTCTGGGTTGATCCTCACCGTATAACCTATGGTTGGCAAAAGCTGCCTTGTACAAGGGAAAAATTGCTATACCATTCTAAGGTTTAAACAAGGTTTAATATCATTGTCTCTCTACTATAGGTAAGTCACTCAGATTTACCATCCCATATAGCAAGGCGAATAATAAGAGTAAGTCGGTATGGTGATCAATCCATCCCGCACCCAAATCATTACCCTGTATACGGTTTAGTGAATCTCGCATTCTAACACTCCATCATCCTCACAAGCATTGCAGAATTTCTCTTGTCGACGAACCAAGTTCGGTTAAATCCATTAATTCTGCAAGCCAAACAAACATCTATCGTTCCTTCACAACCCTCAGGTTTTGCGTAACTCCTATAAGACCGTCTGTCGATAAAACCGTAACTTCTTCCAGGGTTTTTTTCCTTCAGCAAGAATGTGCTTGCTTCTTGGCAGGTCCTGGGGCCTGTGGGTTATGGCCCATCTCATCACTTGTATACCTTGAACTTATCCTCTGGGCAACTTATCGTTATTCCAACATCCAACTTCCAGCTTCCTAGCATACTTAAAATCCATCCAATTGTGTTGTCTCCCTTCCTTCTATTTGTACAAGACTAAGACACGATTACTCAAACTCATCATGGAGTTATAATCGTTCCATAATACCAACATCATACCTCCTTTATATCCAATAGTAATTCATCTCTTCATCCTTGTGGGATATCCCTCATACCGAGATAAAACTTATACTTATGAAATCCATATTCCACTTCGTGGAACATCATTATCCTTTCCAGGGTCAAGCGTCCTTACAGGGGAATATTGGCCATCTCTGCATGGCACTTCTTCAACTGGGAAACATGAAACACATCATGAACTCCTGACAGTCCTTCGGGTGACTCCAACTTGTTGGCCACTTCTCCCATACGCCCCAAAACTCAGTATGGTCCTATTAATCTCGGGGCTAACTTTCCCTTAAATCCAATTCGTTAAACTCCTCGTAGAGGGGGCACACGAAGACATGCTCTGTCTCCAATTTCATAGACTACCTCCTTGCGTTTTTTAGTCTGCATAACTCTTCTGCCTGGACTGAGCTACCTTCAGTCTATCTCGAATCAACTTAACATTCTCTTCTGACTCCTTGATCACATTTGGTCCAAACAACTGACGGTCTCCAACTTCATCCCACATACTCTTGGGGTATCACACATATCGAGACAAAACTCGTATTCATTTTGTCTGGAATCCACTTAGTGGAGTATCCATATCTTTTCCAGGGGTCAGGGGTTCTTACAGGGTACTACCACCCTTAAAATGCACAAATCTTCCATAGACCATATTTCTCATATCCTCAGAAATGGTCAAAATCCTTCTTCATAGAGTAACAACTTGTAAAATCCATATCAGTACCAATGATGCTAACTTTATTTACTCTCAATTGATTACAATCTCTTACTTTTCCATTACATGTCTCAACTCAACACCTCAATACAAAAGAAAATGTTCTCACTTCTACTACTCCATTTCTTTTGTTGCAAACTCAACTATCTAGCACAAGTTTCCTTCTCCTTGGGGCATTCTCTGGCAAAGTTCCCTGCTCCATTACAACTAAAACATATTACTTCTGACAAGTATCGAGGTTTCCTTTTTTGGCAACTGTTGAGGTAGTGCCCTGACTCCTCGCACCTGTAACATGTGATATGACTCAGGTCCCTCCTGGGCTCCAATCGGTTTCTCTTCCCGGACTTTTCCATTCCAATCAGGGCTTCTATTTCCTATGGGTCATATTCTACTTCCTCTGTCGGGAATTCTACTAGATCCCCATTCAAACAATTTTGGGAGATGTGTCCTTCTTCTCCACATGAATAGCAAGACTTGGTGCAAGGTTTAACTGGTTTTTCTTTGGGTGTGTCCTCCACATCTTCCTTCATCACAGTTTCTTCTAAAATTTCCATGAGGGCTCCTTTCATTACTTCTTTATTTTGCTGGATGGTTCGTTGTACCATGGGGTAAATGTGACACTGAGAAGGATAGTGGGTAGTCCCTTCACACAAGAAACAAGTAATCTGCCTAGTGGGGCATTCTTCAACTGGGTGACTTCCTTCACAATTAGGGCCTTCATCCTTGTGTTCTTTATGGGTGTGTCCTATTTCTCCACAAATCTTGCATGCACAAGGTTTTTTCATGTCCTTTCCATAAGGCTTCAACTTCTGGGGCACAAGATGCGATCTTTGCAGAGTCAACTTAATTTCTTCCCAAGTGGTCACCCTTTGCCATCCATTGATGGTTTGGTACATCCTCCACCAAGTAGCAGCACCTCTTTCAAAGCATTGAAGAGCATGCTGGGCCATATCCTTTCCAGTTATAGGGTTATTCTTCATGTGATCCTCCATGTTGTGAATCCATCGGTCTGTCTCCAATTGACTCATCGGTCCAGATAATATGAGCTCATCTCCATTCATCCTCTATTGGGTCCAGGGGTTTTGGGGTGAGATAAGAGAGAGGGAGAGGGATGCACACAATGCAAACAATAGTTTTAAAAAGTCATATTTTATTGTGGCTGTCAGACAATATCAAACAAATGACAGCTCACAATCGTCGCATCTAACATAAGTGTATAACAGGGGTTTGGTCTTCTAAAGGTCAATAAATCTTCAAAGTCATCAAACTCTTCAAGTCTTGTTCATGTCCCCGATGGCTTCTTCCGATTGTGCTTGTCCTTCTCAAGTTCTTCTGCCAGGTCATCTTTGTTGACGGAAAGTCTCTTGTGACGTTCTTTAATATTCTGGAGTTGCGTTTTTTCCAATTTTCTGGGTCTCAACCTCCCTGGCATGAACCATGGTCCTACTGTCCCTCAGTTCTTAACGAATCTCTAGTATCTCGAGGTTTTGCTCCTCCAGCTTGGCTACTTTCAACTTCTGGGTCCTAAGTTCTTCACAAAATACTTCCTTATCAAATACTGCTTCCTGCGGGTCCATCTTAACTTCTTGATGTAACACTCCAGATCCTGGCGATACACCAGCTAAGGTTAAAACTTTATCCTACTGGTAGGTGCTCCATCATCCTTCTTCCATCAAATCCATTCTGAAGAAATGCATCCTTAACTCAGCACGGTGACAATAGCATCAGCGGGCGATGACATCACAGATATCCATGTTTCTGCCCTTGATATTTGTAACATCCCAAATTTTCAATTTGGAATGTTATACACTAGATCATCATTGCATATCATATTTTATTGCATTTTGGTTGATCCTAGAAAATTCCACACAACTCAAGGACCCTTGGAGAGAGTTGGGGATTTCGTTATTTTCATATTTGAGTTTTCTCAAATTTTGAAAATAGGATCATTTGATTTTATCTATTTTATCTTCAATTATTTCTATTACGAAAATATGAGAGAGGGAATAAAATGACTTTCACAAAATAAAGAAATACTGAGGATTTAATAAAAAATCAAATAAGATTTTATTTTGGTTTTATTTGCTATTTTATTTGAATTAGGGAAAATGCGAGTTTTTCAAAATTGCATTTAGGCCCCAAATAAATGTTCATCCTGTGCGGCTTGATTTTAGAAGCCGAGGAAAATTTATTTCAGGATTTTTGGAGTCCGTTTAGTATTCCTTTTGTTTTTTTCTGAGCGTAATTATTTAAAAAAAAGTCCGAACCGACTTTGGGCCGTAACCGGCCAGGACTCCGCCTGGCCAGGACTCCGCCTGGCCGGGCCTTCAAATAGAGCCGCCGAGGCCCAAGGCCAGCCCAGCCGTGCCCCGCCCCCGAACCCTAACCCTAGGCTGCCGCCGCCCGCGCCGCCCACCGCCTCGCTGGACCGCCGGATCCGCCGCCGCCGGAGGTAGTTTTTCGCCGCCGGTTTTTTTAAGAAAACCGATCGGTTTTCCGTCGGTTCTGTTTGGTTTTTTTAGTTTTGGTTTTTTTAATAGATTGGTTTTTCCGGTTTATTTAATTAGCGAGCGTTCGTCCATTCGTTCGTTTTAACGAACGTTCGTCATTTTTCTTTTTCTCGGATTAAATCCGCGATTTTTCTGATCGCGATTCCTGATCCAATTTTCCATTTAGTCTAACTTTTCGCTCGTTTATCGAAATCAGGTGATTTAAGCGCCTGGAGTTTCGTCTCGAAACTCTCTTTCCGTTTAACCAACTCAAACAAGTTTTTGCCACTGTAAAAATTGCCCTAGATCCAGAATAGTAAATGAAGCTTGTTTCTTTTGCCGTTTAGCTTTCGTTGCTTCGTTCGATTTGATTCTTTTTGCCAACCGGAGTTCTTAAGTTGAACTTTCTGGTTAGATCTTTTATTTGAGTTTTACCTGTGCATTAGTTGAGTACTTATTGTATGCTTGTTTGTTTGCGATAGAGTACCTGGAGTGCGCCGCTTGCTATTTCGAATCGCTAGGTTTCCCGGATCATCAGCAAGGCAAGTAACACTTTGATCATATTCCTTTAATACCCAGTTTTTATGCATTAGTTCCAATCCTCAAACATTGCATGGTTAGGATCTGAATAAATTGTGGGTTGGGAAGTAGTTGATGAGGTAGAACCTATTGCCCTGTTATATTCAAACCCTTGGGAGTTACTTCTACGCGTTGCTTATATTGGTATGCTATGCTCGTAGATGTGGTTTGGGTGAGTGAAATCCATGACTGATGTGAGATTGTTAATTAATGGTACAACTTAAGGTGGCAACTTTAACACACATCTGGGTGGATTGAGGCACCTGGGTATTCCAGCGATTGCCTGTTTTTCTTTATGGACCGCCACCCAGGCTCAAAGGGATCATGAGATTATTCATGCTAGAAACTTCCGTGTGCAGCCACAAGCTATTATGGGCTCTAAAATAGTTGATTAAGTTGTGCAAACTCTTACAGTGGTAGACTAGCAGATGTAGGGGAAAGTAGGTGTAACGGTCTACCTGATCGTAAAGTGCTAGCGCTTCTGAAAGACTATGTCTCGGTCATCCGTTTCTCAAACACCATGTAGTGCGAGAAATCAACGGAGGCGATCGAGTCTTGTGGGGAAAAGTGCGCAAACCTCTGCAGAGTGTATAAACTAATCATGGTTAGCCGTGTCCCCGGTTATGGACATCTTGAGTATCTAGTACTTGGATTATCATGTGAATCTCGTCATGTTACTCTAAAATTAATTTTGTTGGGTTTTGTTTAATGATGATGTTTAATTGGGATTGAGAATGCTGTCAACCATTCTCAATGTTTAACAACTACCATGATAGTTAAATAAAATTTATTCCTTTGCAGTAGGGAAAAATTGGCTTTACGCAAAACTGTAACCATAGAGCTTTCCACCAGCCAAATATGCATATAGAATAGCCTATTTCATTCCATTACTCTCTATGTGTTACTTTGCCAGCATATTCCATGTGCTGACCCGTTTCGGGCTGCAATGTTAATGTTGCAGACTTTTCAGACGATAATTAAGGTGCTTTTAGGTCATGGTTCTATACTCAGTGATGTCGTTGGAGTTGATGGACTCACTTATCTTCCAAGCCTTCCGTTGTTATCGATATTAGATGGCCTTAAGACATATTTATTGTAATAAGTTCTCTTTTGAGACACTCGATGTAATAAGTGTGTGATTGCTACTCTGTTATAAATCCTTCAAGTATTGTGTGGTGGCAGCATTACTGATCCAGGGATGACACCTGAGCACAGAGATTGGACCGTTTGAGGTCTGGTCGCTACAAGATGGTATCAGAGCACACGCTGACTGTAGGACACGACCACTAAGCTAAAAGGCCTAGATCACTACTCACTCTCTTCTCTTTCTGACTTCTCATCTTTTCTACTCTTTTAGGATGGCGGGTGCAAGGAACAAGTTCACACAACCAGATGAAGATACACCCTTTGGATGTCACTTGAAGGAAGTCACTAGATACCTGAACATAGGAGTACCAAGCTTCACCGGAACCTACAACGCCACTTTACCAAAAGAAGAGCGCTGGATGATTCAAGTTCAAGTTCCAGGAAGGACGTTCATGCCAGTCACTGAGCCCATAGAGTTTTCTTTTGATGCACCAACTTGGGATCTAGGAAGGAGCATGGAAGCTCACATCGCCATGGGACGCATTGGAGAAGTCTACCGCAATGATCTCAAGGATACTATCTACCAGATTTGTGGGCGCCGAGATGAGCACTGGGAGATGATCAGCACCAGGAAGGATAGATCAATTGCAGCTTTTATCCAGGAGTTAAAGCAGCACATTCAACGTTAGGAGAACCAGATGTGCGCCGACATGATAGATTTGAAAAAGGCGAGGACAAGAATCAAGGAACTGGAGGAAGAACTCAAGGCTACACGTGAAGATTATGGAGAGGAAATCGAAGTATTAGTGGAGAGGAATGATGATCTGATCAAGAAGATTGGAATATTCATGGGAGGCCCTACACCGGTAGAAGAAGACGAGGAACCCAAGGAGATTCGCCCGGAAGACTACATCATCATCGACGACACCGACTCGGATCCAGATGATAGCGATGATGACTATGTTGATGAAGCTGGAGCAGATATCATGGAGTCTGCAACCGAAGAATATTTCTAGTAACCCACCAAATCAGTAGTAGTATTCCACCATGTAAATATAGTAGTCCGACCACCTTTGCGATAGTTAGATCAATTGTATGCCCTTGTTTGATTGATTGAATGAAGTGAATTGTTTGCTTTTGTCTCATGTGCATATGGGTAGTGTTTTCTCTTTAGACCCCCTCTATTCTTAAATCTCATCTTTTCTAAACCCTCAGATGCCTCCGAGACGTGACCCTGGATTTACCTTCCCACCGGAGCTCACTCAGTTGATCCAGCAGCAGAACACATTGATGCAGTTGCTAGTCCAGAACCAGAATCAGGAGAACGACAACAACAACCCACCACCACCACCACCACATGTTGATCATTTAGCCTATTTTCTTAGGCTGAATCCGCCGGTGTTTTCCAGTAGCACCGAGCCGAAAGTAGCAGATGATTGGCTCTTTAAGACAGCTAGGGAGTTGACCACAGCAGGGTGCACAGATGCGGAAAAGGTGAAGTTTGCCGCACATCAGCTTGAAGGACCCGCAACATCATGGTGGGAGAATTTCAAAGCCACTTTCCCTGTCGACACTGTCACGTGGGACCAGTTTCAGCAGGCTTTCCATACTGCCCATGTTTTAGCAGGAGCTATGGCCAGAAGCGAGAGTTTCGCAACTTGCGCCAAGGAGGAAGGATAGTTGGCCAGTATGTGGAGGACTTTAGTAAGTTAGCACGTTATGCCCCAGATGACGTAGCTACGGATGCAGCTAAGCAGGAAAAGTTTCTGGAAGGACTGAATGATGAGTTGAGCATGCAGTTGATGGTAGCAACCTTCAACAACTACCAGGAGTTGGTAGATTGTGCTCTCATGATTGAAGGGAAGCAGCAGCAGATTGAGAATCACAAGAGGAAGTATGGACAAGGGAAGTACAATTCAGGAGCTCAGCAGAAGCCACGTTTTACCCCTAGACCGGGAGGACATTTTCAGCATACCCATGGAGGAGGTAGCTCACACAATCACAATGGCACCAAGAATGATAATGGGAATGGAGGAAGCAACGGCCAGAACCGCACCAACCCATCGACCCCAGCCAAGAGAGACCTGAGCCAAGTCACTTGTTTTAAGTGCCAGAAGACCAGACATTATGCCAATGAATGTCCTAAATCCCAGAATGGAAATGGCAATGGAAGCTCTGGGAAGAAGCCGAACCCTTTCAACAGGGGACAGGTGAACCACGTTAACATGGAGGAGGTTGAAGAGCAGCCGGATGCAGTAATCGGTAAGTTTTTGGTTAAGTCATTTACTGCACTCGTTCTTTTCGATACTGGTGCATCGCATTCATACATATCAAGGGGATTTGTGGATAAGTATAATTTGCCCACCAAAGTTCTTAGAACACCTATGTTAGTAAGCTCACCAGGAGCGGAGTATATGGCTAGCCAAGGATGTTTTCAAGTGCCATTGAGTATAGGTAGGCATGTGTTTCCCTCGGATTTAATCATTTTGGAATCACAAGGATTGGATGTAATTCTGGGGATGGATTGACTGTCGATGTATGGAGGAAACATCGATTGCGCCAGTAAGTCGATCTTGCTTACCACCCCCGAAGGGAGAAGGATCAAGTATGTATCTCGGCATGTGCCGAAGAGGACTCAAGTAAATTGTCTAATAGGAGTTGTGGAGGAGGAAGTACCAGTAGTGAAGGATTTCCCTGATGTATTTCCAGAAGAGTTGCCAGGCATGCCACCGGATAGAGATATTGAGTTTTTGATTGAGCTTTTGCCAGGCACAGGGCCAATATCAAAGAGACCATATAGGATGCCCGCAAAGGATTTGGTGGAGATTAAGAAGCAGATTAAGGAGTTACTAGATAAAGGATATATTCGCCCAAGTTCTTCACCTTGGGGATCGCCAGTACTTCTAGTGGAGAAGAAGGATGGATCGTTAAGGATGGTTGTTGATTATCGAGGATTAAATGAAGTAACCATCAAGAACAAATACCCACTACCGATGATCAATGATCTGTTTGATCGATTGCAAGGAGCTAAGGTATTTTCCAAGATCGATCTGCGATCAGGATACCACCAGTTGAAGATTTGAGAACAAGATATACCTAAGACGGCTTTTACCACCAGGTATGGGCTGTACGAGTATACTGTTATGTCATTTGGTCTGACTAACGCACCTGCATATTTTATGAACATGGTGAACAAAGTGTTTATGGAGTTTTTGGATAAGTTCGTCATAGTGTTCATTGATGATATCCTTGTTTACTCGAAGAATGAAGAGGAGCATAAGGAGCATTTGCGTTTGGTACTTGGTAAGCTCAGAGAACACCAGTTATATGCCAAGTTTAGCAAATGTGAGTTTTGGTTGAAAGAAGTTGGATTTCTCGGACATGTTATATCCGGAGAAGGTATAGCAGTAGATCCCACTAAGGTTGATACTGTGACAAATTGGGAAGCCCCAACAACAGTTGGAGAGATCCGGAGTTTTCTTGGACTCGCAGGATACTACCAGAGATTCATTGAGAATTTCTCAAAGATTGTGAAGCCTATGACGGAGTTGTTGAAAAAGGATAACAAGTTCATATGGACTGAGGAATGTGAGGCTAGTTTCCAGGAGTTAAAGAAACGTTTGGTTACATCACCTGTGTTGATTTTGCCAGATCAGACCAAGGATTATGAGGTGTATTGCGACACTTCACGTCGAGGACTTGGAGCAGTGCTTATGCAGGAAGGAAGAGTTGTTTCCTATGCCTCACGATAGCTTAAGCCTCATGAGTTAAATTATGCTACGCATGATTTGGAGTTAGCAGCTGTAGTGCATGCATTGAAAACCTGAAGACATTTTCTCATTGGAAACCATTGTGAGGTATACATGGATCACAAGAGTTTGAAGTATATTTTCACGCAGAAGGAATTTAACCTCAGGCAAAGGAGATGGTTGGAGCTCATTAAGGATTATGATATGAAATTGCATTATCACCCCGGAAAGGCTAATGTAGTAGCTGACGCGTTGAGCCGTAAAAGCCACGTCAACACACTAATGACGGGAGATTTACCAAGGGAGTTAGCCGAAAATCTTCGAGAGCTATGTTTGGAAATAGTTCCAAGAGGCTATGTAGCAGCATTGGAGATTCAGTCTACTTTGATGGATAAGATCAGAGAAGCTCAAAAGACTGACAAGGAGATTGCCTCTATAAAAGAGAAAATGAGCAAAGGAAAAGCTATCGTGAGGATGAGCACGATACCTTATGGTTTGAAGACCGTGTTTATGTGCCAAATGATTCGGAGATCAGGAAGTTAATTCTGCAAGAGGCCCATGATTCACCATATTCGATTCACCCAGGAAACACCAAAATGTATTTGGATTTGAAGGACACCTTCTGCTAGACCGGAATGAAGAAGGATAATGCGGAGTATGTAGCAGTTTGTGATGTATGTCAGAGAGTAAAGGCAGAGCATCAGAAGCCAGCAGGATTGCTACAGCCATTGCCGATACCCGAATGGAAGTGGGATAAGTTAGGCATGGATTTTATTACAGGATTGCCCAGAACACGTTCAGGCTATGACTCGATATGGGTTGTAGTCGATCGTTTGACAAAGGTAGCTCATTTCATTCCAGTGAAGACTACCTATACCGGTGCAAAGTTGGCAAAGATACACATGACCAGAATCGTATGTCTGCATGGAGTTCCAAGGAGCATAGTATCAGATAGAGGAACCCAATTTACCTCAAAGTTCTGGAATCAGTTGCATGAAACTTTGGGTACCAGACTGGAGTTTAGTACAGCTTTCCACCCACAGACAGATGGACAGACCGAGAGAGTCAATTAGATTTTGGAGGATATGCTGAGAGCTTGTGCGCTATATTACGGATCTAGTTGGGACGAGAATTTGCCATATGCAGAGTTCTCTTACAACAACAGTTATCAATTCAGTTTGAAGATGGCCCCTTTCGAAGCCTTGTACGGAAGGAGGTGCAGGACCCCATTGTCTTGGGATGAAGTTGGAGACCGCCAGTTGTTTGGACCGGATCTGATAAAGGAGTCTGAACAGAAAGTGAAATTGATTCGCGATAGGCTCAAGGTAGCTCAATCCAGGCAGAAGAGTTATGCAGATTCTAAACGCAAGGAGACAATTTACGAAGTCGGAGACCGATTTTATCTTAGAGTATCTCCACTTCGAGGAGTTAAGCGCTTTGGAGTTAAGGGAAAGTTAGCGCCACGTTTTGTAGGCCCATACAAAGTTTTGGAGCGTATGGGAGAAGTAGCCTATAAGTTGGAATTACCCGAAGGATTGTCAGGAGTTCACGACGTGTTCCACGTTTCCCAGTTGAAGATGTGCCACGCAGAGATGGCTGATATACCGCTGAGAGATACAGTGCCACTGGAAGCAATTTAGTTGGACAGTGATTTGACCTATGAGGAGAAACCAGTCAAGATTTTAGAGTATGCCAGTCGAGTCACCCGCAGCAAGGTTATCAAGTTTTGCAAAGTTCAGTGGAGCCACCATACGGAGGATGAAGCCACCTAGGAGCGGGAGGAAGATTTGCTGAAGGACCACCTACACCAATTTTCTAGCCAACCCGAATCTCGAGGGCGAGATTCATCTTAAGGGGGGTAGGTTTGTAACATCCCAAATTTTCAATTTGGAATGTTATACACTAGATCATCATTGCATATCATATTTTATTGCATTTTGGTTGATCCTAGAAAATTCCACGCAACTCAAGGACCCTTGGAGAGAGTTGGGGATTTCGTTATTTTCATATTTGAGTTTTCTCAAATTTTGAAAATAGGATCATTTGATTTTATTTATTTTATCTTCAATTATTTCTATTACAAAAATATGAGAGAGGGAATAAAATGACTTTCCCAAAATAAAGAAATACTGAGGATTTAATAAAAAAATCAAATAAGATTTTATTTTGGTTTTATTTGCTATTTTATTTGAATTAGGGAAAAATGCGTGTTTTTCAAAATTGCATTTAGGCCCCAAATAAATGTTCATCCTGTGCGGCTTGATTGTAAAAGCCGGGGAAAACTTATTTCGGGATTTTTGGAGTCCGTTTAGTATTCCTTTTGTTTTTTTAGCGTAATTATTTTAAAAAAAAGTCTGAACCGATTTTGGGCCGTAACCGGCCAGGACTCCGCCTGGTCGGGCCTTCAAATAGAGCCGCCGAGGCCCGAGCCCAGCCCAGCCGTGCCCCACCCCCGAACCCTAACCCTAGGTCGCCGCCGCCACCGTCGCCACCCGCGCCGCCCGCCGCCTCGCTGCTCGCCGCCGCCGCCGGACCGCCGCCGCGCCACGTCGCCGGACCGCTGGATCCGCCGCCGCCGGAGGTAGTTTTTCGCCGCCGGTTTTTTTAGAAAACCGATCGGTTTTCCGTCGGTTTTGTTCCCTTTTTTAGTTTCGGTTTTTTTAATAGATTGGTTTTTCCGGTTATTTAATTAGCGAGCGTTCGTCCGTTTGTTCGTTTTAACGAACGTTCGTCGTTTTTCTTTTTCTCGGATTAAATCCGCGATTTTTCTGATCGCGATTCCTGATCCGATTTTCGTTTTAGTCTAATTTTTCGCTCGTTTATCGGAATCAGGCGATTCAAGCGCCTGGAGTTTCGTCTCGAAACCCTCTTTCCTTTTAACCAACTCAAACAAGTTTTTGCCATTGTAAAAATTGCCCTAGATCCAGAATAGTAAATGAAGCATGTTTCTTTTGCCGTTTGTCTTTCGTTACTTCGTTTGATTTGATTCTTTTTGCCAACCGGAGTTCTTAAGTTGAACTTTCTGGTTAGATCTTTTATTCGAGTTTTACCTATGCATTAGTTGAGTACTTATTGTATGCTTGTTTGTTTGCGATAGAGTACCCGGAGTGCGCTGCTTGCTACTTCGAATCGCTAGGTTTCCCGGATCATCAGCAAGGCAAGTAACACTTTGATCATATTCCTTTAATACCCAGTTTTTATGCATTAGTTCCAATCCTCCAACATTGCATGGTTAGGATCTGAATAAATTGTGGGTTGGGAAGTAGTTGATGAGGTAGAACCTATTGCCCTGTTATATTCAAACCCTTGGGAGTTACTTCTACGCGTTGCTTATATTGCTATGCTATGCTCGTAGACGTGGTTTGGGTGAGTGAAATCCATGACTGATGTGAGATTGTTAATTAATGGTTCAACTTAAGGTGGCAACTTTAACACACATCTGGGTGGACTGAGGCACCTAGGTATTCCAGCGATTGCCTGTTTTTCTTTATGGACCACCACCCAGGCTCAAAGGAATCATGAGATTATTCATGCTAGAAACTTTTGTGTGCAGCCACAAGCTACTATGGGCTCTAGCATAGTTGATTAAGTTATGCGAACTCTTAGAGTAGTAGACTAGCAGATGTAGGGGAAAGTAGGTGTAACGGTCTACCCGATCGTAAGGTGCTAGCGCTTCAGAAAGACTAGGTCTCGGTCATCCGTTTCTCAAACACCGTGTAGTGCGAGAAATCAAACGGAGGCGATCGAGTCTTGTGGGGAAAAGTGGGCAAACCTCTGCAGAGTGTATAAACTAATCATGGTTAGCCATGTCCCCGATTATGGACATCTTGAGTATCTAGTACTTGGATTATCATGTGAATCTCATCATGTTACTCTAAAATTAATTTTGTTGGGTTTTGTTTAATGATGATGCTTAATTGGGATTGATAATGCTGTCAACCATTCTCAATGTTTAACTACTACCATGATAGTTAAATAAAATTTATTCCTTTGCAGTAGGGAAAAATTGGCTTTACGCAAAACTGTAACCATAGAGCTTTCCACCAGCCAAATATGCATATAGAATAGCCTATTTCATTCCATTACTCTCTGTGTTACTTTGCCAGCATATTCCATGTGCTGACCCGTTTCGGGCTGTAACGTTAATGTTGCATACTCTTCAGACGACGATTAAGGTGCTTTTAGGTCGTGGTTCTATACTCAGTGATGCCGTTGTAGTTGATGGACTCACTTATCTTCCAAGCCTTCCGCTGTTATCGTTATTAGATGGCCTTAAGCCATATTTATTGTAATAAGTTCTCTTTTGAGACACTCGATGTAATAAGTGTGTGATTGCTACTCTGTTATAAATCCTTCAAGTACTGTGTGGTGTCAGCATTACTGATCCAGGGATGACACCTGAGCATAGAGATTGGACCGTTTGAGGTCTGGTCGCTACAATATTGCCAGGAGCTATCTTCCATAGTTGATATCTCCTGCCTTAGGGTCTTCTTGTCAAAACCTTGAGTTCTCATGATCCATGTTCCGGTATTTCTCCAATACACCTTGATCTCGGCTATTGACAACTTCCATAGTCTGCGAAGTTCCATAAGGGTAGCCTCCCTAGGTCATACAAATCTAGAAATTCTTCATAGCCTCCCAATTCTCCTATTCTTCGGAGTCTTCCACCATTGTAGTTCCCATTACTCTGATGCACGGTAAAAATCCCCTTCATTCTGAAGTGGTCTTAGTTGTCCGATATCTTGTACTTCTTGGTGTGATCTCATTAGCTGAATCTTCGTGTGGTCAAAAGGGAAAAGGGGTATGGTCTCACTAAAAGGGAATATTTGAATAAGCTCAGAAGAGAAGAGAGGTACAAGATCCCTTTGAAAAAGAAAGTTTTTAGAGAAAATCATTTCTATGGGCTTGCCAGTTTCTAGGGTCACGTCCTACAATCAACATGTGCTCTGATACCATCTTGTAGCGACCTGAGACGAATGGATCAAGTCTCTGTGCTTAAGTGTCATCCCTGGATCGGTATGCTGACACACACAGTACTCGAGGATTTATAACAGAGGTAAATCACATGTATAAAGTAACATAAATACTATTACCTCAATCCAAAAATAGCGGAAGTAACAAGGTTGTGGATTCCCATCAACACCAACAGCAAAGTTGAGTGTAGAAATCATAACCCTAACGTATCACTTACTCGTCGTAAGATAATCCTGCAACATGAGACGTTGCAGCCATAAAGGGTCAGTATGTTGAATGTACTGGCAATTTCACACCATAGAGAATGATGAATAAAGGCTATCACTATATGCATATTTGGCTGGTGGAAAAGCTCTATGGTTATAAGGTTTTTGCGAAAAGCCAATTTTTCCCTACTGCAAAGGAATAAATTTTATTTAACTATCATGGTGGTTGTTAAACATCGAGAATGGTTGACAGCATTCTCAATCCCAATTAAGTAACATCATTAAATCCAACAAAATTAATTTAAAGTAACATGATGAGATTCACATGATAATCCAAGTACTAGATACTCAAAACGTCCATAACCGGGGACACGGCTAATCATGATTAGTTTATACACTCTGCAGAGGTTTGCGCACTTTTCCCCACAAGACTTGATCTCCTCCGTTGGGATTCTCGCACTACATGGTGTTTGAGAAACGGATAACCGAGACATAGTCTTTCAGAAGCGCTAGCACTTTACGATTGGGTAGACCGTTACACCTACTTTCCCCTACATCTGCTAGTCTACCACTGTAAGAGTTTGCACAACTTAATCAACTATGCTAGAGCCCATAATAGCTTGTGGCTGCACACGGAAGTTTCTAGTATGAATAATCTCATGATCCCTTTGAGCCTGGGTGGCGGTCCATAAAAAAACAGGCAATCGCTGGAATACCCAGGTGCCTAAACAGGCAATCGTTGGAATACCCAGGTGCCTCAATCCACCCAGATGTGTGTTAAAGTTTCCACCTTAAGTAAACCATTAATTAACAATCTCACATCGGTCATGAATACTCTCAAGCCAATCCACGTCTACGAGCATAGCATGGCAATATAAGCAACGCGTAGAAGTAACTCCCAAGGTTTGAATGCAGGGCAATAGGTTCCTACCTCATCAACTACTTCCCAATACCCACATGTTATCAATCCTACTCATGCAATGTTTGAGGGTGTAACTAATGCATAAAAACTGGGTAGGAAGGGGGATATGATCAAAGTGTGAACTTGCCTGCAATGTTGATGAAGATGATGCGCACTCAAAACTTTTGATAGTTCTACTCATCACGCTGCGGTCAATCTATCGTAAGCAAGCAAATAGTAACCACACATAAGCAGTCACTCAAAAGATCAGAAAGAACGAAGAAGACGATTCAGAAAACTTCAAAACCAAGCAAATAACTCTTGCAACATAAAACAATTTCTAATAGTATCAAAATTATGTGAATTTGGCCTTATCGGAAAGTTTAGGTCAAGAGCTTCGTTTTGCAAAAAGAATCAACTCAAACGGAGCTACGAAACTCAAGTTATGATCAAACGAAGTTTGAATCTAAATCTGATCTAATTCAAATTTTTAAAATTTTCAAAAACATGTTTGGGTTGGATTACTAGATAGAGGAGATCATAACGAAGAAGTGGGCGTTGGTTTCATTGGATTTGTACTAACGAGCAAAAAGTTGTGGTAGTTTGAACCGAGGGACTAATCTGTAAGAAAAACAATCACAGATAGGTCCCTAGCAAAAAAAAATAAAAAGAAAAAGAAAAAAATTACCGTACGAACGTTCGCTGCCGAACGCTATCTAACGAATTTGTTCAATATAACTACCTAAACAGAAAACGTTCACTACATAACTAAATTAAATAAATAAAATAAAAAAAACGGGATTTTTTAACCAAAACCGAACCTTTAAAATAAAACCGGTTCGGACCGGGGCGGTTTTACCGAACCGAAGGAAACCGGCGATTGGATCGGGATCGGGCGCCAGCGAGTCGGTGAGTTGGGGCGGTGGCGACGGCTTGGATCGGCTCCGGCGGGGCGTGGCCTCCGGCGAGCGGTGCGGCGTCGGCGGGGAACGGCGCGGGACGGCGAGGCACCAG
>NC_041384.1:486657880-486731971 GCF_002162155.2 Triticum dicoccoides | reverse complement strand
CGACAAAGTGCGCCGGCAACTGCGAGCGGGAGAGGCGGCGGGGGAAGGTGCGGGGAGAGAGAGAGGGGGGGTCCGGCTCCTTTTTTAAAGGCCCTCGGGTGCGGCGCCTTGCGCGAGGGGGCAGGGAAAGTCCGGCCTCGGCACGGACGCTGAGGTCGGCGCGGTGGCGCACCGTAGCGCGGCTGGAAACCGAGCGGAGCTCGGGGACGAGCAGTATGGGCCGCTGGGCCGCGGCCTGGCTCGGGCGCTGGGCCGGCCCAGTCGGCGACGGAGATTTTTTTTATAAAACATTTTCTCAGACGGACAAAAATAAAAAGGACAAAAAAAATTATATAGGCATATAATATATCAAAATTTTCAGAAAACGATTTTCCACAACATGGACATTTTTATAATGCCAAATAAAATCCACACAAATTCAGATAAATCAAAGAGTGCTACTGCTCTAATAAAATCCAGTAAAAATCATTTTAAAAATCCCAAAATGAATTCAAATGTATTTCTCTCCAATTTTCTGTTGTAGGGAATCATGTTACCCTAATTTCCATATATTTTATTTTTGGAGAAAAAGAATTTGAATAAAACTCAAATAACCCAAATTGAAAATTAATTTCAACTGGATTTTAAATTTGAGTTTCTTTGAAACTCCCAACTCATATTTCATATAATTTGAAGAAGTCATTTTATCTTCTCTCGTGAAAATCATTGAGTTGCATAAAGTTTCAGAATTTGAAATCCAAATATTTTCAAAAAGCCCTTTTCATTTATTTAAATGGAAGAAGTCATGTCATCTTCTCTCTAGGGTTTTGTATTTTGAGAAGTATTTGAACTCACGAAGATCCTAAAAGCAAAATGAAAGTTTGGAAAAGTCCTTTTATTCCCTCTTATTTAACTTTCAAAAACTTTCAAATTTCACTCAATCAATCACACAACCATCAAAGAATCAATCAATCTATTTATTTATTATAACATTTCAAAATTTAGAATTTTGGGATGTTACAGATAGGAACACGACCACGAGCAAGCAAGTGAGCACGGCGGAGCTCAAACTCAAAGCGGAGACGAGATAAGAACTCATGAACCCTCTGAAACTCCAAGTCAGACCGCGTAGTCTAACAGCAACGGTAGGCGCCACAAACAACTATCCGCAGAGAGTCAAGCTGACGCCAGATGGCAGAGCACTGTGAATAGAACTCATCAACAGAAGAGTCATCCTGCTAAAGAGCATGCTCCTGACGCACCACAAATAGGTAGAGAGCATCACCAGAGGGCTGATAGCACTGGTAAAGATAAGACCACATCGCTACAACGGTGCCGAGGCCCATGAACTCCGAAGCAAACTAAGGGAGGACACTCGCAGTGAGAACAGCAGCAGCTCGAGCATCATCATTACACTGTTGGGGAACGTAGTAATTTCAAAAAATATCCTACGCACACGCAAGATCATGGTGATGCATAGCAACAAGAGGGGAGAGTGTGATTACGTACCCTTGTAGATCGACAACGGAAGCGTTAGCACAACGTGGTTGATGTAGTCGTACGTCTTCACGGCCCGACCGATCAAGTACCGAAACTACGGCACCTCCGAGTTCTAGCACACGTTCAGCTCGATGACGATCCCCGGACTCCGATCCAGCAAAGTGTCGTGGAAGAGTTCCGTCAGCACGACGGTGTGGTGACGATCTTGATGTACTACCGTCGCAGGGCTTCGCCTAAGCACCGCTACAATATTATCGAGGACTATGGTGGAAGGGGGCACCGCACATGGCTACGAATATGATCACGAGGATCAACTTGTGTCTCTAGGGGTGCCCCCTGCCTCCGTATATAAAGGATCAAAGGGGGGTGCGACTGGCCAGGAGAGGGCACGCCAGGAGGAGTCCTACTCCCTCCGGGAGTAGGATTCCCCCCCTTTCCTAGTTGGAATAGGATTCGGGAGGGGGGAAAGAGGAGAGAGAGAAGAAAGGGGGGCGCCGCCCCCCTCTCCTTGTCCTATTCGGACTACGGGGGGAGGGGGCGCGGCCCAGCCCTGGCCACCTCTTCTCTCTTCCACTAAGGCCCACTAAGGCCCATATACCTCCCGGGGGGTTTCGGTAACCTCCCGGTACTCCGGTAAAATCCCGATTTCACCCGGAACACTTCTTATATCCAAATATAGGCTTCCAATATATCAATCTTTATGTCTCGACCATTTCGAGACTCCTCGTCATGTCCCCGATCCCATCCGGGACTCCGAACTCCTTCGGTACATCAAAACTCATAAACTCATAATATAACTGTCATTGAAACCTTAAGCGTGCGGACCCTACGGGTTCGAGAACAATGTAGACATGACCGAGACACGTCTCCGGTCAATAACCAATAGCGGAACCTGGATGCTCATATTGGCTCCCACATATTCTATGAAGATCTTTATCGGTCAGACAGCATAACAACATATGTTGTTCCCTTTGTCATCGGTATGTTACTTGCCCGAGATTCGATTGTCGGTATCTTAATACCTGGTTCAATCTCGTTACCGGCAAGTCTCTTTACTCGTTCCGTAATACATCATCTCGCAACTAACTCATTACTTGCAATGCTTGCAAGGCTTATGTGATGTGCATTACCGAGAGGGCCCAGAGATACCTCTCCGACAATCGGAGTGACAAATCCTAATCTCAAAATACGCCAACCCAACATGTACCTTTGGAGACACCTGTAGAGCTCCTTTATAATCACCCAGTTACGTTGTGACGTTTGGTAGCACACAAAGTGTTCCTCCGGTAAACGGGAGTTGCATAATCTCATAGTCATAGGAACATGTATAAGTCATGAAGAAAGCAATAGCAACATACTAAATGATCGAGTGCTAAGCTAACGGAATGGGTCAAGTCAATCACATCATTCTCCTAATGATGTGATCCCATTAATCAAATAACAACTCTTTGTCTATGGTTAGGAAACATAACCATCTTTGATTAACGAGCTAGTCAAGTAGAGGCATACTAGTGACGTTTAGTTTGTCTATGTATTCACACAAGTATTATGTTTCCGGTTAATACAATTCTAGCATAAATAATAAACATTTATCATGATATAAGGAAATAAAATAATAACTTTATTATTGCCTCTAGGGAATATTTCCTTCAGTCTCCCACTTGCACTAGAGTCAATAATCTAGTTCTCATCGCCATGTGATTTAACATCAATAGTTCACATCAACGTGCGGTCAACACCCATAGTTCACATCGACATGTGACCAACACCCAAAGGGTTTACTAGAGTCAATAATCTAGTTCACATTGCTTTGTGATTAACACCCAAAGAGTACTGAGGTGTGATGATGTTTTGCTTGTGAGAGAATTTTAGTCAATGGGTCTGCCACATTCAGATCCGTAAGTATTTTGCAATTTTCTATGTCAACAATGCTCTGCACGGAGCTACTCTAGCTAATTGCTCCCACTTTCAATATGTATCTAGATCGAGACTTAGAGTCATCCAGATCTGTGTCAAAACTTGCATCAACATAACTTTTTACGACGAACCTTTTGTCACCTCCATAATTGAGAAATATTTCCTTATTCCACTAAGGATAATTTTGACCGTTGTCCAGTAATCTACTCTTAGATCACTATTGTACTCCCTTGCTTAACATAGTGTAGGGTATATAATAGATCTGGTACACAGCATGGCATACTTTATAGAACCTATGGCTGAGGCATAGGGAATGACTTTCATTCTCTTTCTATCTTCTGCCGTGGTCGGGCTTTGAGTCTTACTCAATTTCACACCTTGTAACACAGCCAAGAACTCTTTCTTTGACTGTTCCATTTTTGAACTACTTCAAAATATTGTCAAGGTATGTACTCATTGAAAAAACTTATCAAGCGTCTTGATCTATCTCTATAGATCTTGATGCTTAATGTGTAAGCAGCTTCACCGAGGTCTTTCTTTGAAAAACTTCTTTCAAAATACTCCTTTGTGCTTTGCAGAATAATTCTACATTATTTCCGATCAACAATATGTCATTCACATATACTTATCAGAAATGTTGTAGTGCTCCCGCTCACTTTCTTGTAAATACAGGCTTCACCGCAAGTCTGTATAAAACTATATGCTTTGATCATACTATCAAAGCGTTTATTCCAACTCAGTTAGGCTTGCACCAGTCCATAAATGGATCGCTGGAGCTTGCACACTTTGTTAGCTCCTTTTGGATCGACAAAACCTTCCGGCTGCATTATATACAACTCTTCTAGAAATCCATTCAGGAATGCAGTTTTGACATCCATTTGCTGGATTTCATAAAATGCGGCAATTGCTAACATGATTCGGACAGACTTAAGCATAGATACGAGTGAGAAACTCTCATCGTAGTCAACACCTTGAACTTGTCGAAAACCTTTTTGCGACAATTCTAGCTTTGTAGATAGTAACACTACTATCAGCATCCGTCTTCCTCTTGAAGATCCATTTAATTTCAATGGCTCGCCGATCATTGGGCAAGTCAATCAAAGTCCATACTTTGTTCTCATACATGGATCTCATCTCAGATTTCATGGCCTCAAGCCATTTCGCGGAAACTGGGCTCATCATCGCTTCCTCATAATTCGTAGGCTCGTCATGGTCAAGTAACATGACCTCCAGAACTGGATTACCGTACCACTCTGGTGCGGATCTCACTCTGGTTTACCTACGAGGTTTGGTAGTAACTTGATCTGAAGTTACATGATCATCATCATTAGCTTCCTCACTAATCGGTCTAGTAGTCACTGGAACAGATTTCTGTGATGAACTACTTTCCAATAAGGGAGCAGGTACAGTTACCTCATCAAGTTATACTTTCCTCCCACTCACTTCTTTCGAGAGAAACTCCTTCTCTAGAAAGGATCCATTCTCAGCAAAGAATATCTTGCCTTCGGATCTGTGATAGAAGGTGTACCCAACAATTTCTTTTGCGTATCCTATGAAGACGCACTTCTCCGATTTGGGTTTGAGCTTATCAGGTTGAAACATTTTCACATAAGCATTGCAACCTCAAACTTTAAGAAACGACAGCTTAGGTTTCTTGCCAAACCATAGTTCATACGGTGTCGTCTCAACGGATTTAGATGGTGCCCAATTTAATGTGAATGCAGCTGTCTCTAATGCATAACCCCAAAACGATAGTGGTAGATCGGTAAGAGACATCATAGATCGCACCATATCTAATAAAGTACGGTTATGACATTCGGACACACCATTATGCTGTGGTGTTCCAGGTGGCGTGAGTAGTGAAACTATTTCACATTGTTTTTAACTGAAGGCCAAACTCGTAACTCAAATATTTTACTTCTGCGATTATATCGTAGAAACTTTTATTTTTATTACGATGATTCTCCACTTCACTCTGAAATTCTTTGAACTTTTCAACTGTTTCAGACTTGTGTTTCATTAAGTTGATATACCCATATCTGCTCAAATCATCTGTGAAGGTCAGAAAATAACGATACCCGCCGCGAGCCTTAACAGTCATCGGATCGCATACATCAGTATGTATTATTTCCAATAAGTCAGTTGCTCGCTCCATTGTTCCGGAGAATGGAGTCTTAGTCATCTTGCCCATGAGGCATGGTTCGCAAGCATCAACTGATTCATAATCAAGTGATTCCAAAAGCCCATCAGCATGGAGTTTCTTCATGCGCTTTACACCAATATGACCTAAACGGCAGTGCCACAAATAAGTTGCACTATCATTATTAACTTTGCATCTTTTGGTTTCAATATTATGAATATGTGTGTCACTACGATCGAGATCCAACGAACCATTTTCATTGGGTGTATGACCATAGAAGGTTTTATTCATGTTAACAGAACAACAATTTATTCTCTTACTTAAATGAATAATCGTATTGCAATAAACATGATCAAATCATATTGATGCTCAACGCAAACACCAAATAACACTTATTTAGGTTCAACACTAATCCCGAAAGTATAGGGAGTGTGCGATGATGATCATATCAATCTTGGAACCACTTCCAACACACATCGTCACTTCACCTTTAACTAGTCTCTGTTCATTCTGCAACTCCCGTTTCGAGTTACTACTCTTAGCAACTGAACCAGTATCAAATACCGAGGGGTTGCTACGAACACTAGTAAAGTACACATCAGTAATCTGTATATCAAATATACCTTTGTTTATTTTGCCATCCTTCTTATCCGCCAAATACTTGGGGCAGTTCTGCTTCCAGTGACCAGTCCCTTTGCAGTAGAAGCACTTAGTCTCAGGCTTAGGACCAGACTTGGGCTTCTTCACTTGAGCAGCAACTTGCTTTCCGTTCTTCTTGAAGTTCCCCTTCTTCCCTTTGCCCTTTTTCTTGAAACTAGTGGTTTCGTCAACCATCAACACTTGATGTTTTTCTTGATTTCTACCTTCGTCGATTTCAGCATCATGAAAAGCTTGGGAATCGTTTCTGTTATCCCTTGCATATTATAGTTCATCACGAAGTTCTACTAACTTGGTGATGGTGACTAGAGAATTCTGTCAATCACTATCTTATCTGGAAGATTAACTCCCACTTGATTCAAGCGATTGTAGTACCCAGACAATCTGAGCACATACTCACTAGTTGAGTGATTCTCCTCCATTTTTTAGCTATAGAACTTGTTGGAGACTTCATATCTCTCAACTCGGGTATTTGCTTGAAATATTAACTTCAACTCCTGGAACATCTCATATGGTCCATGACGTTCAAAACATCTTCTAAGCCATTAAGCATGGTGCACTAAACTATCAAGTAGTCATCATATTGAGCTAGCCAAACGTTCATAACGTCTGCATATGCTCGTGCAATAGGTCTGTCACCTAGCGGTGCATCAAGGACATAATTCTTCTGTGCAGCAATGAGGATAAACCTCAGATCACGGATCCAATCCGCATCATTGCTACTAACATCTTTCAACACAATTTTCTCTAGGAACATATCAAAATAAACACAGGGAAGCAACAACGCGAGCTATTGATCTACAACATATGCAAAATACTACCAAGACTAAGTTCATGACAAATTTAAGTTCAATTAATAATATTACTTAAGAACTCCCACTTAGATGGACATCCCTCTAATCCTCTAAGTGATCACGTGATCCAAATCAACTAATCCATGTCCGATCATCACGTGAGATGGAGTAGCTTCATTGGTGAACATCACTATGTTGATCATATCTACTATATGATTCACGCTCGACCTTTCGGTCTCCGTGTTCCGAGGCCATATCTGTATATGCTTGGCTCGTCAAGTATAACCTGAGTATTCCGCGTGTGCAACTGTTTTGCACCCGTTGTATTTGAACGTAGAGCCTATCACACCCGATCATCACGTGGTGTCTCAACACGAAGAACTTTCGCAACGGTGCATACTCAGGGAGAACAATTCTTGGCAATTAGTGAGAGATCATCTTAAAATGCTACCGTCAATCAAAGCAAGATAAGATGCATAAAAGATAAACATCACATGCAATCAATATAAGTGATATGATATGGCCATCATCATCTTGTGCTTGTGATCTCCATCTTCGAAGCACCGTCATGATCACCATCGTCACCGGCGTGACACCTTGATCTCCATCGTAGCATCGTTGTCGTCTCGCCAATCTTATGCTTTCACGACTATCGCTACCGCTTAGTGATAAAGTAAATCATTACAGCGCGATTGCATTGCATACAATAAAGCGACAACCATATGGCTCCTGCCAGTTGCCGATAACTCGGTTACAAAACATGATCATCTCATACAATAAAATTTAGCATCATGTCTTGACCATATCACATCACAACATGCCCTGCAAAAACAAGTTAGACGTCCTCTACTTTGTTGTTGCAAGTTTTACGTGGCTGCTACGGGCTTAAGCAAGAACCAATCTTATCTATGCATCAAAACCACAATGATAGTTTGTCAGGTTGGTGCTGTTTTAACCTTCGCAAGGACCGGGCATAGCCACACTCGGTTCAACTAAAGTTGGAGAAACTGTCAACCGCTAGCCACCTTTATGCAAAGCACGTCGGGAGAACCGGTCTCGCGTAAGCGTACACGTAATGTCGGTCCGGGCCGCTTCGTCCAACAATACCGCCGAACCAAAGTGTGACATGCTGGTAAGCAGTATGACTTATATCGCCCACAACTCACTTGTGTTCTACTCGTGCAAATAACATCAACACATAAAACCTAGGCTCGGATGCCACTGTTGGGTAACATAGTAATTTCAAAAAAATTCCTACGCACACGCAAGATCATGGTGATGCATAGAAACGAGAGGGGAGAGTGTGATCTACATACCCTTGTAGATTGACAACGGAAGCGTTAGCACAACGTGGTTGATGTAGTCGTACGTCTTCACGGCCCGACCGATCAAGTACCGAAACTACGACACCTCCGAGTTCTAGCACACGTTCAGCTCGATGACGATCCCCGGACTCCAATCTAGCAAAGTGTCGGGTAAGAGTTCCGTCAGCATGACGGCGTGGTGACGATCTTGATGTACTACCTTCGCAGGGCTTCGCCTAAGCACCGATGCAATATTATCGAGGACTATGGTGGAAGGGGGCACCGCACACGGCTAAGAATATGATCACGTGGATCAACTTGTGTCTCTAGGGGTGCCCCCTGCCTCCATATATAAAGGATCAAAGGGAGGGTGCGGCTGGCCAGGAGAGGGCGCGCCAGGAGGAGTCCTACTCCCTCCAGGAGTAGGATTCCCCCCTTTCCTAGTTGGAATAAGATTCGGGAGGGGGGAAAGAGGAGAGAGAGAAGAAAGGGGGGGCGCCCCCCCTCTCCTTGTCCTATTCGGACTAGGGGGAGGGGCGCGCGGCCCAGCCCTGGCCACCTCTCCTCTCTTCCACTAAGGCCCACTAAGGCCCATATACCTCCCGGGGGGTTCCGGTAACCTCCCGGTACTCCGGTAAAATCCCGATTTCACCCGGAACACTTCTGATATCCAAATATAGGCTTCCAATATATCAATCTTTATGTCTCGACCATTTCGAGACTCCTCGTCATGTCCCTGATCCCATCCGGGACTCCGAACTCCTTCGGTAAATCAAAACTCATAAACTCATAATATAACTGTCATTGAAACCTTAAGCGTGCGGACCCTACGGGTTCGAGAACAATGTAGACATGACCGAGACACGTCTCTGGTCAACAACCAATAGCGGAACCTGGATGCTCATATTGGCTCCCACATATTCTACGAAGATCTTTATCGGTTAGACCGCTTAACAACATACGTTGTTCCCTTTGTCATCGGTATGTTACTTGCCCGAGATTCGATCATCGGTATCTTAATACCTGGTTCAATCTCGTTACCGGCAAGTCTCTTTACTCGTTCCGTAATACATCATCTCGCAACTAACTCATTAGTTGCAATGCTTGCAAGGCTTATGTGATGTGCATTACCGAGAGGGCCCAGAGATACCTCTCCGACAATCGGAGTGACAAATCCTAATATCAAAATACGCTAACCCAACATGTACCTTTGGAGACACCTGTAGAGCTCCTTTATAATCACCCAGTTACGTTGTGACGTTTGGTAGCACACAAAGTGTTCCTCCGGTAAACGGGAGTTGCATAATCTCATAGTCATAGGAACATGTATAAGTCATGAAGAAAGCAATAGCAACATACTAAATGATCGAGTGCTAAGCTAACGGAATGGGTCAAGTCAATCACATCATTCTCCTAATGATGTGATCCCGTTAATCAAATAACAACTCTTTGTCTATGGTTAGGAAACATAACCATCTTTGATTAACGAGCTAGTCAAGTAGAGGCATACTAGTGACGTTTAGTTTGTCTATGTATTCACACAAGTATTATGTTTCCAGTTAATACAATTCTAGCATGAATAATAAACATTTATCATGATATAAGGAAATAAAATAATAACTTTATTATTGCCTCTAGGGCATATTTCCTTCATACGCCACCGAGTGTAAGCAAACATATCATCTAGGTAGACGAAAAGAGCATCAGAATAGGCAGATACCTGCTGATCATAAGCATCAACTGCATCATCATCAAGAGCCTTGGCTGCATCCCGATCAGCCTGAGAAGCATCAGCCGCAAGCAGCGGCAGTACCGGCGAGGTAGGAGCCACAGGAGCAACAGGGTAGGGCGGACAAGGTACCTCAACAGAGAGAACGCCCCACTGCAGAAGACCACGCATATGGATACGCATGAAACCCGCAAACTCAGCATAGTTGGTGTCATCGAAAATCACCGCGCACCGAGGGACAACGACATAGCCCGAAGAAGACATAAGAAAGTCTCTTTGCTGCATCCCTTTTGCTTTCTCCTTTTTTGGTCAACCTTCAGAGAGGATTCGATCTGGATCGGGAAACCAGCAGCAAATGAGCGAACAGGGCCGCGGCTGCTGGAGATCGAGGAGGAGGGGCCAGGGGCAGCCGGAGCAGAGGAGGGGCTGGGGACGACCGGTGGAGGAGGGGCCGAAGGCGGCCTGGTGGAGGAAGTCGGCCGGGCTAGACAAGCTGGGGCGGCCACCGGCCTGGCGGAGGAGGGGCAGGAGGTGGCCGGGGCGGAGCAGATGGCAACGGCGGCCGTGGGAGGAAGCCGGCCGGACTAGACAAGCTGGGCCGGCGCCGACAGCTGGTGGTGGACGAGGTGGCCAGCGAGAACGGTAGCGAACCAGCAACGCGAGGACGCAAGGAGCTCGGCTGAGAGCGTCAGATCCGGGCGATAGCGACCGGCGACGAGCATAACCGAGTGCACGCATGGAGTTTCATCATGCGGAAACAAGAGGCTAACCTACCATCTGATACCATGTTAGATAAACAGCAACTAGTATTCACTGAGGGCCAAAGACCATTATACATATACATCTTTCCCTACTAATAAAGCACGCAGTGCTTCTGGTCGTACGTCGTCGACCCTTGCTTTCCGCTCGATCCGTTCTCGTACATCCGTCCCCTGCTCGCGATCGCCCCTGGCTGGGCCTGTGCCTTTCTGGCGCCCCAGGTGGGCCTACGCACGCGCACAAATTGGCCCAATTAATCCAGCCCACCTATCCCCGTCTGAGGCAAAAAATACTTGCTGGTGACAAGACTCGAACTCTAAACCAAACACCCAGCAAAAACAGCAGAGCCAACCGAGCAAGCATGTGTTATTTGTAATATAAAGATTGATTCAGATAATAAATAGTCCCACCTTGCTTTTTTACATCCAACCTACTCAATATAACAGAGAAGTATATGAGGATGGTGGCCAAGCTGAGTGCGGGCATGGCTGGCAAAAATGAGCCCAGTATAAGCTACGACAGCACATGAGGTCTTCGGCTCCAAGCTGAGCCTGAGCGTGAGGCATGGCCGGTCGGCCGTGGCCTACTACGGCCAGCACATGCGCTCTTAACATAAGTAGGTTCAAGATGATGAGGAAGAGGAATAACTAAATACATGTGAGAGCAATACATGAGATCTTCAGCTCCAAGAAGAACCTGAGCTTGAGGCATGGCCGCGGGCTAGAGGTATGGCCAGCCAGCGGAGCTCACTCACGAGAAAGCAGCGTCGGGATGTGGCCAAGCTGAGCTAGAGTCATGGCCGGCCGACAAAGCACCCTTGCCGTAGTCCGTTGCCGTGGTCACCGACACTGACGACGTCCGCAAACATAGGCTAAAGATAATGAGGAAGATAAATAGACAATAAATACAGGTGAAAAGTAGTACTATGGCAGAATAAAGTAGTCGCACTCCATGCACTTGCTGCAATGGGGAGTGGTCAGTAACCACTCCGGCTGTGCCGAACACCTATGTGTGTTGGTGGCCAGCAATGTGTTGTGCCCGTCGAGTAATGGAATCCAGAGGTTCCCATTATCCATAGCAAGATCATCATGATATATACTTCATATCAATCAAATAAAATTTTATCAGAATTTATCTCAGTTGGACATTGGGCTCATCATCCAACGTCCACCGGGGAGTGCCTCTATAGGGGGTTAGACAATGGTTGGCCGACCGTGACTAACGCGTCCCATCAAAACGAACTCTCCCACAATGGGTAAAGGGAGAGATGCGATTGGTGGTAACCCCAACCCGACCATAGCATCAAACCACGACCCTCACAATTCACTTATTTGTGTTCATATTAATTAATCCAAGTACATGTCAAACAAAGCTAAGAATATTTAGGAAGTACATGCTGGTTACAAAGCATGAAATGCATATGATGTCATGCAGTAAGATGAAGATGAAGATACTGAAATTGGCAACAACATTTTCTTGGAGTCCTGGAATGCAAGTTGTGAATTTTTATACAAGATGTAAAGACGTGTTGTTAAAGTACATGATCTTTTACTTCCAAGCAATAATATTGACTATGTTAATGTTTTCTGTTGCTATAGTACAGTTTAAACCATCCAACTCCATATCAGTACTACTCCAAATAGAAACTTGAATGATTTTGTTATGGATTTTACAAGTTTAGCAAGTTGAGCATTTTCTGGAACTTTTATGCACATGAAAGACTAGCCTTAGTATGACGAACAAGTAAATTAAACGGTACTGAAACATGGCCATTAGGTGAATCTTAATATGGCCATCTCCCAGCACAAATGTATAACTTCCTTTCGTTCTCTCATTTACCCGTAGCTCAAGACCAGTAGCAGCAAGCAACAAAAGCAAGCAACAGCCGCAAGCAAAACATCCAGCAGCAGCAAGCGGCAAAGCAAGCAGCCAGCAGCGGCAACAACAGCAAGCAGCAAAGCAAGCCAGCAGCAAGCAGCAGTAGCAGCAGCAGGCAGAGGTGACTCCTCACCTTGCTATTCATGGCTGGGTCGTATGGAGCAGGGAGGCGAGAGGACGGACGACAGCGAGTTCCAAACGGCGTCAATGGCGGTCAGTGCTCGAGGAAGAAGTAGGAGGGACCCGCGGCTTCGAGTCCGTGGTCCAAAGGAAACGCGGACGACGTAGAGCCCGACACGGTCCCTGGAGCTGCTTGGGGAGGAGGACCGCCGCGGCATCGCAACAGCGGCCGACAGAATCCGAGAAAGGCGGCCTTGGTTCAAGACATTCTTGCACCTTGGCGCCCGGAATCACCATTAGAGGGACTGCAGGAGCAACAATGGAGCTAGGGAATTACCTAGGAGCAAGAACGCACCGGAGAAACGAGATGGTTCAAGGCGGCGTCCAGCGGGCGTGCAGGTCGGAGCTGGAGGCGTGGACGTCGATCCATACTGACGGCTGGCGGATCCCGCTGGTCCCTATGGCTGGTGTTGCAACGGCGAGCAGCGGCATCCCCAGGAAGCTTGACAAGAAAGGGGATCTAGGGAGGGAGGGAGGTAAAGAGTGAGGTGGTGGAATGGAGGAGGCCGGGCAAGGGGTTGTGGGCGCATGTCCCTTGGGACGTGACGCTGCTGGACTGACCCAGGTGACCCACTGGTCAGTGGTAAAAGAAGAGGTTGAAAGAAAATAAAAAACAAACAAAATTGGTTGGAATACCTTTTTCTCATCTACTACTTCATAAGCTTCTCAGGATTAGCATAATCTAAATGTTTTGGTGCTCAAAACTATACAAAATATCTTGGAAAATTTCATAGATGCTACTACTTATATAATATAAGTAGTATTCTATATTGTTGTGTCTAAAATGAAAATTCCAAACAAGAACAGAGTCACAGTTTGTATTTGTACGATCATGAATAACGCAAGTTTCAATTGCTAAATTTAGATAAAGGTTTTTAGAATAAATTGTGTTCTCTAAGCTTGTCGCATGTAATCCATCAACTAAATGTATTATATTCTTATAAGTGCAACCAGCGCTCAATTTTATTTGATTTGGAATTAACAAGGCGGGTTATACATTATATGTTCTCAATAGCTTTATTTGAATAGCGGGTTTTAACGTAGTTTTTAAAAATTCCAAAAAATGATCCATTTTTACTAAAAAATATTTTGATTTAGAAATTTACAACAAAAACAAAATCTGTTCAAAAAATGATATTTTTGAGAAATGTTCGAATTTCATAAAAACATAATTTCTTAAAAATGTTCATCTTTTTAACGAAATCATTAACTTTTATTAAAAATAAGAAAGTTTCCACGTTTAACCTTATCATTGGCGTTTATTAAAATTGGATATAAAAAATGGTGCACAATGGCATATAAAGTATTTCACGTTTTTTTTTTGCCCGGTGCAACGCACGGGCATTTATACTAGTATATGGTAAAGTGCAGAAAGCTTTTTATACAATAGGAAAAAACCAAAAAAGACTATACACATCTAACAGTCCGAACGTCCACGAACCTCCTTCAGCTTTGATTCTGGTTTGCAAAAATTCAGACGTGTGGACCGATCACGCGGACCCAGGAAGTGAGGAACCTTCCCCGCGTCGATCACAATCACATCACATATCAATCAACCCAACCCCCATAATCTCGGGACGCCTGGCCAAGTGAGAAAACCACCCAGTCCCTCCTCGGCCTTTCCGATTCTTGATTGCCCTTTGCCCTAGCTACCTCTCCCCGATGAGATAATCGATCTCGGTAATGGTATCCGCGCCATCCGCCCCTCCCATCCTATCATCAGGTTGGCGTCCGTCCAGCTGCAATACGATCCAGGTCCAGGAGGAGGAGCAGAGGGAGCTGCGATGGTGAAGGACACCGCGTACTACGACACCTTGGGGGTCAGCACTGACGCCGCCGCCGCCGAGATCAAGAAGGCGTATTACCTCAAGGTGCGTGTCCAATCCTTCAGCGATCGAATGCTGACGGCTCTTGATTTAACTGTTTGGGTTTCTATATAGGCCAAGATGGTTCACCCGGACAAGAATCCCGGGAACCCCGATGCCGCGCGAAAGTTTCAGGTACATTTTCCGCTCCTGTTCTATTGCGTCAGGAATGCAGAGCCGAAAAAGAAAAAGCTGTGTTCTAAGAAAGGCTATTGCAGTTGTGCACGCAAAAATGGTTTTTAGACGACGGAACAAATGACCTGTTCTGGTTTACCAAGACATAAATAAAGCATTGGATCGAACTCTTCTTTGGTGTTAAGGTTTCATAATATTGTACGCATTCCACTTTTGTGAAAAAAAGCCTAGTCCCATTGTCTTTGTAATTTGGAGGGTTACTACCTCGGTACGGATACTGATTTATATTGATTAATTATATGGAAGGAGTTAGGTGAGGCCTATCAAGTCCTAAGTGATCCTGCGAAAAGGGAGTCTTATGATAAGCGTGGAAAAGAAGGTTTATCCCAGTAAGTCCTGTACTCATTTACTCCCTCTGTAAACTAATATAAGAGTGTTTAGATCACTACTTTAGTATTCTAAATGCTCTTATATTAGTTTACGGAGGGAGTAGTATTTATATCATACTATATAAATGTATTGAGATATTAAGCTCTACTCTTTTGATATAGTACAACACACAGCAAGCAAATTTTTAAGAAAAAATTAATTGCAACACAATGTCGATTTAACTTGCATGTGCATTTTATTATCCTGCTGACAGACTTTTAATTGAAGGTGCCACTGAATTTTGATAACGATATTTCAGGGATAATATGATTGATCCAACTACTGTCTTTGGGATGCTTTTTGGGAGTGACTACTTTCAAGATTATGTTGGCCAGCTTGCATTGGCATCCGTGGCTTCCGTGGAGAGTGAGGAAGATTCGGGTAGTCCAGAGGCAAGGGCAAGGATTCAAGAGAAAATAAAGGTTTGCTGCTCTCATAATAGTTAGTTACTCGCTGAAAACTTGCTATTGTTTGACACCAGCACCTTAGTAGCTTATCTGGACTGCAGTTGTTGCAAACGGAAAGAGAGCAAAAACTTATTCTGAGCCTTAAGAATCGAATTCAACCATACGTCGATGGACAGCAAAAGGAATTTGGCGACTGGGCAAGTGCAGAAGCTGAACGCTTGTCTCAAGCCGGTATCCACATTTTCTTAGAAGCTTAGGAAATTCATTCAAGTTGTGTGGCTCCACATATGCTCATTTCGATACCTACCTTCTCCTGCTATAATTTTTTCTGATTACTTTATGTTTCTGAGGTGTAAAAGAAGTGCTTCTAGGACACTTAATTGCTTAAGTATGTAGCATGACATACAGAAGGCTCACTATCATTCGTTATGAACATGACACGAATCCTATTAGAGCTTCTCAGGGGGTTCATTCGTGTAAAATAATATTTCAGCTTTTGGTGAGGCTATGCTTCACACCATTGGCTACATATATGTTCGACAAGCAGCAAGAGAACTTGGAAAAAGCAAAATGTATATGGGCGTGCCATTCATTGCTGAGTGGGTAAGGGACAAGGGCCACCATGTAAAGTCACAGGTTAATGCAGCTTCAGGTACATCTCAGTATGTTATTTTACCTTGGTCAATTTACTTCCTTTCTGTTAACAATGAGCCTGATCCTATGACAAGCTCTATTATAGGTGCAATTGCTCTGATACAATTACAAGAGGGGATGAAAAAGATTGAGGATGGTGACAACAAGGAAGAGCAGATACTGAAGAGTATTGAGGAGAAAAAGGATGCCATGCTTAATTCTTTGTGGAAAATTAATGTGGTTGACATTGAGTCAACGTTATGGCGTGTCTGTCGAGCAGTAAGCACTGTCCATCTCTGTTCGTTCCTGATGTTTACAGTAGCATGCATGCATGCTTATATTTACTTCTTTGTCTAGTTTTTGAGAGAGAATGCTGTCTCCAAAGATGTTCTCACGTTGCGAGCAAAAGGACTGAAAAAGCTGGGGACAATATTCCAAGTAAGTTACTTTAACCTTGTTACTTCTCCAGGTAGTGTGTTCGGACAGAAATTACAAGCTAATCCAAGTAAAAAAAAAACTCTTTTCGTTTCTGTACTGCTTTGGGAGTTATTTTTTCTGAGTAATCCATGAAGTGGAACTGTGGAAACCACCCCCTGCGTAAAATCTGCTTGGAAGGTATACGTAAATCCTCCTGAATAAGTGCAAGGAAGTTGATATTCTGTAAACCTGTAAAATTTCAAGGTCAAACCCAATTCATTTGATGATAAATATGAAATAAGCAAACCCTCTCATTGCTCGCCTAGCATCCTCGGGGACACCTAACTGTGTACGCCGCCTCAGGACTGCATCCGGTAATTTCTGCTCTTCTATCAATGCAAAGATACGCGCGAAAAAAGAAATCACACTATTCGTGTTGAACTGGTCCTTTTGTATTTTTCAAATGCTACTCAATCTGATATTGAAGCTTTGCATTTTTATAGAGTATGAAATCCTATCCCCTAAATATGTTTATGTTTATAGAATATTTAGGACATCTATACGTGGTTTGTATTTCGTTTTTTAAGAAGAGTGGTTTCCACATGATACTTTCCTAGGGTGATATATTTTCCGTTGTGAACTCTTGTCTGTTTCCTCCTTATTTAATGGATGGATGAGGCAAAGTTGTTGCCTCCATTTCAAAATAAAATAAAATGCATCACATGTGTAAGGATCAATGTATGGCTGCGGAGAAGCTTGCCTTTCAAATAAATTATTTCACAATTTTTTTCACTGTTGGAAACTAGTTCAAAACTGTTTTTGTCGCTTAAAAAATATTTTTGCCTTCTACTTGCATCACTCCATGTACCTCAAGCAAACACGAGTTCATGACAGATTTATGTGCACACGCTGGAAGTTTGGAATTGAGCTGTGTATTGTACGACTCTCTCCGTCTCAAAATAGGTGTCTCAACTTTTAATACGAGGGAGTATGTTTTTGGCCTTTCAGTGTTCTTCTGAATTGTTTGTTCGAAGCGCCTTGCAATGGTTTGAGTCGGAACATTTATTAAGGGTCAACCTTATTGGTTTTTCAAGTTTATTTAGGTATCAAAACAAATACAGACTTGGACGACATTAGTAGAGGAGCACGCCGTTCTTGATTTATTGGCACTACTCTTAATTACTCCCTTCGTCCCATAGTATAAGACGGTTCTTTGGCATTATACTAGTGTCAAAAAACGTCTTACATTATGGGACGGAGGGAGTAACATCTATCTAATCCTTTTAGTCCTCAGTTTTGGTTTTTTACACCTAGCTCAGTGTGCTTGCTTACCTTTTAGTAGTAGTACTAATGTTGCAAAATCATACTGAATAATTTGAAATTACATGATCATTTCCCATGTAAAATCAGGGCGCGAAATCACCCTACCATCGCGAGAACAGCCTGCGTGTTGAACGTCGCACGGCGGAGGAGACGCCGTCGAACTGACCGGGACGGATCCTGTGCCACCGGCGGCCGAGGCTTTTCCCCAGAGCACCGTCGAGAGTCCATGGTTCTTTCTTGTGATCTGTATAAACGCGAGGCATCAGGTCGATTCAGGACATCTTGTTGTGGTAGTACTAATAATATTTCAGGCACTGTCTATTGATCTGATCAGAAAAATATCAGCAAGTATAGATATGGCTGCGATCTGAACTCGAACCGATGGCATGTACTGTATACTCCAACATAATGCGTACAATCAACTTCGGATATTTTGGGATGTGTTCTTTCACTGTTCAGCCGGTGCTTCCTCCCAGGTCGGCCCAAAACGTGGCACGCCCGGAGAAAACGTGTCGTTCTCCTCAGGTAGACATTGAACTCGTGCCGGCATGCATGCACACGTGGTGCCCCTGTGCTTATCGCCCTGCCGCCCTGCTCCTCGTACATATACGTGCGTTGTGTCGTATATCATGGTGCCACACTGACTTGCAAGCCACCGCCCCAAACTGTGAAACCCCGTCAGAAGGAAGCACCGTCGAGAGAAGTAATGGCGGACTACGGTGGAGAGTACGGGCACCCGTACCCGCGCGTCGACGAGTACGGCAACCCAGTGCCGCTGGTCGACCAGTACGGCAACCCCATCCCAAGGGAACCGGGCCAGGTTCCGGCGTACACCTCGGGGGGCGCCGCTCCGCCCTACAGCTCTGACGGCGCGGGCGCGGTGACGTCGGCCGACTATGGAGCGGGTGTCACGCCGGGCTACGGCCTGAGCGGCGCCGTGCACCCGCAGGAGAGCGTGGTAGGCGGTGCCGTTTTCCCGTCCGGCACGGCGCACACGCACGAGGGCGCGCTAAGCGGCAGCCTCGCCCCTGGCGAGACCACGGCATACGCTTATGAGGGCATGGTCGGCAGTGGCATCGGCACCGGGGACCAGATCCAGCCCACCAAAGAGGGGCACACGACGCTGGGCGAGACTTTGCGGCGCTCCTCCAGCTCTAGCTCCAGCTCGGTACTCCATTTTTCACTCGTTTAATTTGTTCAGCATGTGGGGCTTGATTCGGTCGTAGGAGGACGCGTACTACTTGACTCACTATAACTGGCTAATGGCGTAATGGTTTATGTGTGGTGTGGTGGTGCAGTCGTCCGAGGATGACGGGCAAGGCGGGAGGCAGAGGAAGAAGAAGAGCATGAAGGCGAAGATAAAGGAGAAACTCCCGGGCAGCCACAAGCAGGAGGAGCACAAGGCCGGGCACACGGTGCCACCGGCTGGGACGGGGACGCACGAGAAGAAGGGCATCATGGAGAAGATCAAGGAGAAGCTCCCTGGACACCACTGAGCAACATCAACATCTGCGCGCCTCAGTTGACACGGATTCGCTTCTTGGACCATGTACGACCTAAATTGTCACTCGCTGGTCTGTAATGAGCTCGCTATAGCCTTCTGTATAATGATTAAGGGTATTTCCTTCTGCCTTCTTCGTGTGTGTGATCGGTGTTGATAGTTGTATGAGCTAGATTTGGTGTTGTTCGTGTTGGTGTATGCTTAGAGCCTCTTTGGGACTGCTCTGCTTCGTAAAATTCAGCTCCGCTTCAGAAAACACATCTCAAATGGGTAGCTTCATGATATGCCGCTTCAAAAAACTAAAATCTAGGTACAATTTTCAATTTTTTATAAAGCTTTTCAAAGGTGCTCCAAAAACTCTAAAAGCTGGAGTTGGGTGGAAATTACCCATTACTGCCACCAATAAATGAATATCCTTTCATTTCTTTTCCTTAACCAATCAAATAGATCATTTTCATCAAATTTTCATTCTTGAAGTTAGAGCTAGATGGAAGTCAAACATTCTATTAGATAGTGCTACAATTTTTGGATGAAACTGCTTCAGAGTGAATTTAGTAAAGCGAAACTGATTTTGGTGAAACGGAATAGTCCCAAATAGGGCCTTAATGTCTGTGCTACCGTACGTGTAGTGCCTACCTTTTCTTTTCTTGAAACGTAGTGCCTCTATATACTCTCTCATCCGCTCACCCATAAGAGCGTCTACACTGTCGAAAACGTTCTACAACACTTTATCTCTACTTCTCATGTCTCGGTTGATAGTTTTTATCGGTTAAATTTTGTCTCATCTATACTTGGTTTTTCTCGTCCTCACTCCCACTTCATCGTGAGCCGCATCAAACCAATAAAAACCTCGTAGCAATCCTCGCACGCAGTCGAGGGTTAATCTATACTTGGTTTTTCTCGTCCTCACTCCTACTTCATCGTGAGCCGCATCAAATAAATAAAAACCTCGTAGCAATCGCCGCATCAAATCAATAGAAACCTCGTAGCAATCCTTGCACACAGTCCAGGGTTAATCTCCCGTCGCACCTAAGAAAAGCGAATGAAAAAATCTACGAAAATTAACTAGCGAGGCTTCCCTCGACTCCCTTGACATGCATCTTCCTCGTTCGATCACCCGATTCGCTCGAACGCAGACAGACACCCACATCTGCCACATCCTCCTCTTTTCGACCCAACCCGCCTAGGGTTCCCAACCCCTCGTCCACCGCCGCGCTATGCTACTATTTTCCAAGCGCCGTTTGAAAGTGCAACTATTCCTGGATGATTTTGGTAATTTTTATTAACATATAGCTCATTGAGCTAATGCTATTTCAAGATAAATATTTCAGGAAAACTCAATGATTGTTACTGCATGGATTAAAAAATAGATCCCTCAAAAGGACAAAAGATTGGCTTAAACTCGAAGCACAAGACTATATTTTACTTTTAATGATCCAAAATCACATTGAGTTCATAGAAAAAGCCAATATTATTAAAAAAGGGTGAGGTGTTGCTTAATGAGTTATTTGCTCAAAATGTTTAGTGATATGCTCCAAAAATCCTCAAATACTTTCTCATATCCATATATGTCCTAAACAAAAAGTTAAACTCGGTCCCACCGAAATTTTCTATCTGGCGCCACCGAGTTCTCTTGACATAGCCACTGCCACAAACTCTAGTCACTTCGGTCTCACCGATAGGGATCTTGATCTCACCGAGATGGAATTGCAACCTCTCTGTTTCCCTCCGCAACGTTTCGGTTCAACCGAGATGAGCGATCGGTCCCACCGAGATTGCAATGCAAACTCTCTGTTTCCCCTTCATAATGTTTCGGTCTAACCGAGATGAGCGAATCGGTCCCATCGAGTTTGCCTGACCAACTCTCTATTTTGCTTATTACCAAAATCAGTCCCATCGAGTTTGTGTAATCGGTCTCACTGATATTACGTTATGCCCTAACCCTAATTGAATCGGTCCCACCGAGTTGACATGTCGGTCCCACAGAAAATCCTAACGTTCACATTTTGAACTAAATCAGTCTGACCGAGTTTCATAATTCGATCCCACCGAGTTTGGTGATTTGTGTGTAACGGTTAGATTTTATGTGGAGGCTATATATACCCCTACACTTACTCTTCATTCATTGAGAAAGCCATCAGGACATGCCTACACTTCCAACATACATTTTCTTAGAGAGAACCACCTACACTTGTGTTGAGGTCAAAATATTCCATTCCAACCACATAAATCTTGATCTCTAGCCTTCCCTAAGTTGCTTTCCACTCAAATCATCTTTCTACCAAATCCAATTCTATGAGAGAGACAGAGTTGAGTGTTGGGGAGACTATCATTTGAAGTACAAGAGCAAGGAGTTCATCATCAACACACCATCTATTACCTTTTGGAGAGTGGTGTCTCCTAGATTGGCTAGGTGTCACTTGGGAGCCTCCGTCAAGATTGTGGAGTTGAACCAAGGAGTTTTTACGGGCAAGGAGATCGCCTACTTCGTGAAGATCTACCCTAGTGAGGCAAGTCCTTCGTGGGTAATGGCCATGGTGGGATAGACAAGGTTGCTTCTTCGTGGACCCTTCGTGGATGGAGCCCTCCGTGGACTCGCGCAACCGTTACCCTTCATGGGTTCAAGTCTCCATCAACGTGGATGTACGATAGCATCACCTATCGGAATCACGCCAAAAATCTTCGTGTCTACATTGCGTTTGCTCCCTCCAAACTCCTCCCTTTACCTTCATATGCGATTGTTTTACATTCCGCTGCTATACTCTTAGAATTGCACGTATAGGTTGATTAGTTGATTTGTGCTAAGTTGCTAAAATCTGCCAAGACTTAAAATTACGAAAAGGCTAGATTTTTATTTGGTCAAGTAGTCTAATCACCCCCCTCTAGACATACTTTCGATCCTACACCGTCGCAATGGGCTCCATCGCCGTACAGCTCTCCTACCAAATCGCTTGATGTGATGGGTCATGCCGCATCCCCAGGCCCCGCGAGTAACGCCCACCAGCACTACCAGATCGGACGGTGAAGAGGACGCAATCCGCCGGCGACAAGGCGGGTGGCGCCGCCACGTTCGTGCTCGAGCGCCTCCGGGTACCCGGCATGCGCGCGAGGCAAGGCGCCTCCTGGGCTCTATCCATCGCCGCATACGGCCGAGCAAGAGGAGTGCTTCTACGACTTCAAATATATGCGAGTAGATGCAGGCTGCAGAACATGCTTCCATCACCTTCCTGTGTTGCTCGAGTCATGGGCTCCATCGTGTGACGCACTGCAAGGATGTCAACCATGCCGCTTGAAAGATCGTGGATGTCGCCTAGAGGGGGGGGGGTGAATAGGCATTTTAAAATAATTACGGTTTAGGCTTGAACAAATGCGGAATAAACCTAGCGATTAATTTGTCAAACACAAAACCTAAAACAACTAGGCTCACCTATGTGCACCAACAACTTAAGCTAAGCAAGATAAGCAACTATGTGATAGCGAGATATATGACAAGAAATAATATGGCTATCACAAAGTAAAGTGCATAAGTAAAGGGGCTCGGGTAAGAGATAACCGAGGCACGCGGAGACGACGATGTATCCCGAAGTTCACACCCTTGCGGATGCTAATCTTTGTTTGGAGCGGTGTGGAGGCACAATGCTCCCCAAGAAGCCACTAGGGCCACCGTAATCTCCTTACGCCCTCACACAATGCAAGATGTCGTGATTCCACTAAGGGACCCTTGAGGGCGGTCACCGAACCCGTACAAATGGCAACCCTTGGGGCGGTTACCGAACCCATACACTTTGGCAACCCTTGGGGCAGTCACCGGAACCCGTCAAATTGCTCGGGGCGATCTCCACAACCTAATTGGAGACCCCGACGCTTGCCCGGAGCTTTACACCATAATGATTGAGCTCCAAACACCACAAAGGTTGGGGTTAACTCCCCAATGACACCACGAAGCTTCACCACAATGGAATATGGCTCCAAGGTGACCTCAACCGTCTAGGGCGCCCAAGCACCCAAGAGGAACAAGCTCAAGGGTACCAAGCACCCAAGAGTAATAAGCTTCTCAACTTGTAACTTCCACGTGAAGAAAATATGCCCTAGAGGCAATAATAAAGTTATTATTTATTTCCTTATATCATGATAAATGTTTATTATTCATGCTAGAATTGTATTAACCGGAAACATAATACATGTGTGAATACATAGACAAACAGAGTGTCACTAGTATGCCTCTACTTGACTAGCTCGTTGATCGAAGATGGTTATGTTTCCTAACCATAGACATGAGTTGTCATTTGATTAATGGGATCACATCATTAGGAGAATGATATGATTGACTTGACCCATTCCGTTAGCTTAGCACTTGATTGTTTAGTTTGTTGCTATTGCTTTCTTCATAACTTATATATGTTCCTATGACTATGAGATTATGCAACTCCCGTTTACCGGCGGAACACTTTGTGTGCTACCAAACGCCACAATGTAACTAGGTGATTATAAAGGTGCTCTACAGGTGTCTCCAAAGGTACTTGTTGGGTTGGCGTATTTCGAGATTAGGATTTGTCACTCTGATTGTCGGAGAGGTATCTCTGGGCCCTCTCGGTAATGCACATCACTTAAGCCTTGCAAGCATTGCAACTAAATGAGTTAGTTGCGGAATGATGTATTACGGAACGAGTAAAGAGACTTGCCAGTAACGAGATTGAACTAGGTATTGAGATACCGACGATCGAATCTCGGGCAAGTAACATACCGATGACAAAGGGAACAACATATGTTGTTATGCGGTCTGACCGATAAAGATCTTGGTAGAATATGTGGGAGCCAATATGAGCATCCAGGTTCCGCTATTGGTTATTGACCGGAGACATGACTCGGTCATGTCTACATAGTTCTCGAACCCGTAGGGTCCACACGCTTAACGTTTCGATGCCGGTTATATTATGAGTTTATGAGTTTTGATGTACCGAAGGTTTTTTGGAGTCCCGGATGAGATCACGGACATGACGAGGAGTCTCAAAATGGTCGAGACATGAAGATTGATATATTGGACGACTATATTCGGACACCGGAATGGTTCCGGGGGTTATCGGATATATACCAGAGTACCGGGGGGTTACCGGAAACCCCCGGGGGTTATTGGGCCTCATGGGCCCAAAGTAGTGGAAGAGCAGAGGCAGCAAGAGGTGGCGCGCAGCCCCCCTTGCCCCAATCCGAATCGGGAAAGGGAAGGGGGCGCGGCCCCCCTTCTCGTTCCTTCTCTCCACCTGCTCCTTCCCCCTTCTCCTAGTTGGAATAGGAAAGGGGGGGGGTGAAACCTACTTGGAGTAGGATTGCCCCCCCTTGGGTGCGCCTCCTCCTCTTGGCTGCCCCCCCTCCTCCACTCCTTTATATACGTGGCCAGGGGCACCCCATAGACACAACAATTGATCTCTTGATCTCTTAGCCGTGTGCGGTGCCCCCTTCCACCATAATCCACCTCGATCATATCGTAGCGGTGCTTAGGCGAAGCCCTGCAATGGTAGAACATCATCATCGTCACCATGCCGTCGTGCTGACGGAACTCTCCCGTGAAGCTCTACTGGATTGGAGTTCGCGGGACGTCATCGAGCTGAACGTGTGCTGAACTCGGAGGTGCCGTGCGTTCGGTACTTGGATTGGTCGGATCATGAAGACATACGACTACATCAACCGCGTTGTGCTAACACTTACGCTTTCGGTCTACGAGGGTACGTAGACAACACTCTCCCCTCTTGTTGCTATGCATCACCATGATCTTGCGTGTGCGTAGGAATTTTTTTGAATTACTACGTAACCCAACAGTGGCATCCGAGTCAGGTTTTATGCGTTGATGTTATATGCACGAGTAGAACACAAGTGAGTTGTGGGCGATATAAGTCATACTGCTTACCAGCATGTCATACTTTGGTTCGGCGGTATTGTTGGATGAAGTGGCCCAGACCGACATTACGCGTACGCTTACGCGAGACTGGTTCTACCGACGTGCTTTGCACACAGGTGGCTGGCGGGTGTCAGTTTCTCCAACTTTAGTTGAACCAAGTGTGGCTATGCCCGGTCCTTGCGAAGGTTAAAACAGCATCAACTTGACAAACTATCGTTGTGGTTTTGATGCGTAGGTAAGAACGGTTCTTGCTAAGTCCGTAGCAGCCACGTAAAACTTGCAACAACAAAGTAGAGGACGTCTAACTTGTTTTTGCAGGGCATGTTGTGATGTGATATGGTCAAGACATGATGCTAAATTTTATTGTATGAGATGATCATGTTTTGTAACCGAGTTATCGGCAATTGGCAGGAGCCATATGGTTGTCGCTTTATTGTATGCAATGCAATCGCCCTGTAATGCTTTACTTTATCACTAAGCGGTAGCGATAGTCATGGAAGCATAAGATTGGCGAGACGACAATGATGCTACGATGACGATGGTGATCATGAAGGTGCTTCGGAGATGGAGATCACAAGCACAAGATGATGATGGCCATATCATATCACTTATATTGATTGCATGTGATGTTTATCTTTTATGCATCTTATCTTGCTTTGATTGACGGTAGCATTATAAGATGATCTCTCACTAAATTTCAAGATAAAAGTGTTCTCCCTGAGTATGCACCGTTGCCAAAGTTCGTCGTGCCCAGACACCACGTGATGATCGGGTGTGATAAGCTCTACGTCCATCTACAACGGGTGCAAACCAGTTTTTGCACACGCAGAATACTCAGGTTAAACTTGACGAGCCTAGCATATGCAGATATGGTCTTGGGACACTGAGACTAAAAGGTCGAGCATGAATCATATAGTAGATATGATCAACATATTGATGTTCACCATTGAAAGCTACTCCATTTCACGTGATGATCGGTTATGGTTTAGTTGATTTGGATCACGTGATCACTTAGAAGATTAGAGGGATGTCTTTCTAAGTGGGAGTTCTTAAGTAATATGATTAATTGAACTTAAATTTATCATGAACTTAGTGCCTGATAGTATTTTGCTTGTCTATGTTTGATTGTAGATAGATGGCCCGTGCTGTTGTTCCATTGAATTTTAATGCATTCCTTGAGAAAGCAAAGTTGAAATATGATGGTAGCAATTACACGGACTGGGTCCGTAACTTGAGGATTATCCTCATTGCTGCACATAAGAATTATGTCTTGGAAGCACCGCTGGGTGCCAGGCCTGCTGCAGGAGCAACACCAGATGTTATGAACATCTGGTAGAGCAAAGCTGATGACTACTCAATAGTTCAGTGTGCCATGCTTTACGGCATAGAATCGGGACTTCAACGACGTTTTGAACGTCATGGAGCATATGAGATGTTCCAGGAGTTGAAGTTAATATGTCAAGCAAATGCCCGGATTGAGAGATATGAAGTATCCTATAAGTTCTATAGCTGCAAGATGGAGGAGAATAGTTCTGTCAGTGAAGATATACTCAAAATGTCTGGGTATAATAATCACTTGACTCAACTGGGAGTTAATCTTCCTGTTGATAGTGTCATTGACAGAGTTCTTCAATCACTGCCACCAAGCTACAAGAGCTTCGTGATGAACTATAACATGCAAGGGATGGATAAGACGATTCCCGAGCTCTTCGCAATGCTAAAGGTTGCGGAGGTAGAAATCAAGAAGGAGCATCAAGTGTTGATGGTCAATAAGACCACCAGTTTCAAGAAAAAGGGCAAAGGGAAGAAGAAGGGGAACTTCAAGAAAAACAACAAACAAGTTGCTGCTCAGGAGAAGAAACTCAAGTCTGGACCTAAGCCTGAAACTGAGTGCTTCTACTGCAAGCAGACTGGTCACTAGAAGCGGAACTGCCCCAAGTATTTGGCGGATAAGAAGGATAGCAAGGTGAACAAAGGTATATGTGATATACATGTTATTGATGTGTACCTTACTAGAGCTCGCAGTAGCACCTAGGTATTTGATACTGGTTCCGTTGATAATATTTGCAACTCAAAACAGGCACTACGGATTAAGCGAACACTGGCCAAGGACGAGGTGACGATGCGCGTGGGAAATGGTTCCAAAGCCGATGTGATCGCGGTCGGCACGCTACCTCTGCATCTACCTTCGGGATTAGTTTTAGACCTAAATAATTGTTATTTGGTGCCAGCGTTGAGCATGAACATTATATCTGGATCTTGTTTGATGCGAGTCGGTTATTCATTTAAATCATAGAATAATGGTTGTTCTATTTATATGAGTAATATCTTTTATGGTCATGCACCCTTGAAGAGTGGTCTATTTTTGATGAATCTCGATAGTAGTGATACACATATTCATAATGTTGAAGCCAAAAGATGCAGAGTTGATAATGATAGTGCAACTTATTTGTGGCACTGCCGTTTAGGTCATATCGGTGTAAAGCGCATGAAGAAACTCCATACTGATGGACTTTTGGAACCACTTGATTATGAATCACTAGGTACTTGCGAACCGTGCCTCATGGGCAATATGACTAAAATGCCGTTCTCCGGTACTGTGGAGAGAGCAACAAATTTGTTGGAAATCATACATACAGATGTATGTGGTCCGATGAATGTTGAGGCTCATTGCGGATATCGTGATTTTCTCACCTTCACAGATGATTTAAGCAGATATGGGTATATCTACTTGATGAAACATAAGTCTGAAACATTTGAAAAGTTCAAAGAATTTCAGAGTGAAGTTGAAAATCATCGTAACAAGAAAATAAAGTTTCTACGATCTGATCGTGGAGGAGAATATTTGAGTTACGAGTTTGGTCTAAATTTGAAATAAAGCGGAATAGTCTCGCAACTCACGCCACCCGAAACACCACAGCGTAATGGTGTGTCCGAACGTCGTAATCGTACCTTACTAGATATGGTGCGATCTATGATGTCTCTTACTGATTTGCCGCTATCATTTTGGGGTTATGCTTTAGAGATGGCCACATTCACGTTAAATAGGGCACCATCGAAATCCGTTGAGACGACACCTTATGAACTGTGGTTTGGCAAGAAACCAAAGTTGTCGTTTCTTAAAGTTTGGGGCTGCGATGCTTATGTGAAAAAGCTTCAACTTGATAAGCTCGAACCCAAATCGGAGAAATGTGTCTTCATAGGATTCCCAAAGGAGACTGTGGGGTACACCTTCTATCACAGATCCGAAGGCAAGACATTCCTTGCTAAAAATGGATCCTTTCTAGAGAAGGAGTTTCTCTCGAAAGAAGTGAGTGGGAGGAAAGCAGAACTTGATGAGGTAACTGTACCTACTCCCTTATTGGAAAGTAGCTCATCACAGAAATCGGTTCCTGTGACAACTATACCAATTAGTGAGGAAGTTAATGATGATGATCATGAAACTTCAGATCAAGTTATTACTGAACCTCGTAGATCAACCAGAGTAAGATCCGCGCCAGAGTGGTACGGTAATCCTGTTCTGGAAGTCATGCTACTGGATCATGATGAACCTACGAACTATAAAGAAGCGATGGTGAGCCCAGATTCCGTAAAATGGCTTGAAGCCATGAAATATGAGATGGGATCCATGTATGAGAACAAAGTGTGGACTTTGGTTGACTTGCCCATTGATCGGCAAGCAATTGAGAATAAATGGATCTTCAATAAGAAGACTGACATTGACGGTAATGTTACTGTCTACAAAGCTCGACTTGTTGCGGAAGGGTTTCGACAAGTTCAAGGGATTGACTACGATGAGACTTTCTCACCCGTAGCGATGCTTAAGTCTGTCCGAATCATGTTAGCGATTGCCGCATTTTATGATTATGAAATTTGGCAGATGGATGTCAAAACTGCATTCTTGAATGGATTTCTGGAAGAAGAGTTGTATATGATGCAACCGGAAGGTTTTGTCGACCCAAAGGGAGCTAACAAAGTGTGCAAGCTCCAGCAATCCATTTATGGACTGGTGCAAGCCTCTCGGAGTTCGAATAAACGCTTTGATAGTGTGATCAAAGCATTTGGTTTTATACAGACTTTTGGAGAAACCTGTATTTACAAGAAAGTGAGTGGGAGCTCGGTAGCATTTCTGATATTATATGTGGATGACATATTATTGATTGGAAATGATATAGAATTTCTGGATAACATAAAGGGATACTTGAATAAGAGTTTTTCAATGAAATACCTTGGTGAAGCTGCTTACGTATTGGGCATTAAGATCTATAGAGATAGATCAAGATGCTTAATTGGACTTTCACAAAGCACATACCTTGACGAAGTTTTGAAGAAGTTCAAAATGGATCAAACAAAGAAAGGGTTCTTGCCTGTGTTACAAGGTGTGAAGTTGAGTAAGACTCAATGTCCAACCACTTCAGAAGATAGAGAGAAAATGAAAGATGTTCCCTATGCTTCAGCCATAGGCTCTATCATGTATGCAATGCTATGTACCAGACCTGATGTGTGCCTTGCTATAAGTCCAGCAGGGAGGAACCAAAGTAATCCAGGAGTGGATCACTGGACAGCGGTCAAGAACATCCTGAAGTACCTGAAAAGGACTAAGGATATGTTTCTCATTTATGGAGGTGACAAAGAGCTCATCATAAATGGTTACGTTGATGCAAGCTTTGACACTGATCCGGACGATTCTAAATCGCAAACCGGATATGTGTTTTTATTGAACGGTGGAGCTGTCAGTTGGTGCAGTTCTAAACAAAGCGTCGTGGCGGGATCTACATGTCAAGCGGAGTACATAGCTGCTTCGGAAGCAGCAAATGAAGGAGTCTGGATGAAGGAGTTCATATCCGATCTAGGTGTCATACCTAGTGCATCGGGTCCAATGAAAATCTTTTGTGACAATACTGGAGCAATTGCCTTAGCGAAGGAATCCAGATTTCACAAGAGAACCAAGCACATCAAGAGACGCTTCAATTCCATCCGGGATTTAGTCCAGGTGGGAGACATAGAAATTTGCAAAATACATACGGATCTAAATGTTGCAGACCCGTTGACTAAGCCTCTTCCACGAGCAAAACATGATCAACACCAAGGCTCCATGGGTGTTAGGATCATAACAGTGTAATCTAGATTATTGACTCTAGTGCAAGTGGGAGATTGAAGGAAATATGCCCTAGAGGCAATAATAAAGTTATTATTATTTCCTTATATCATGAGAAATGTTTATTATTCATGCTAGAATTGTATTAACCGGAAACATAATACATGTGTGAATACATAGACAAACAGAGTCTCACTAGTATGCCTCTACTTGACTAGCTCGTTGATCCAAGATGGTTATGTTTCCTAACCATAGACATGAGTTGTCATTGCATTAATGGGATCACATCATTAGGAGAATGATATGATTGACTTGACCCATTCCGTTAGCTTAGCACTTGATCGTTTAGTTTGTTGCTATTGCTTTCTTCATAACTTATACATGTTCCTATGACTATGAGATTATGCAACTCCCGTTTACCGAAGGAACACTTTGTGTGCTACCAAACGTCACAACGTAACTAGGTGATTATAAAGGTGCTCTACAGGTGTCTCCAAAGGTACTTGTTGGGTTGGCATATTTCGAGATTAGGATTTGTCACTCCGATTGTCGGAGAGGTATCTCTGGGCCCTCTCGGTAATGCACATCACTTAAGCCTTGCAAGCATTGCAACTAAATGAGTTAGTTGCGGAATGATGTATTACGGAACGAGTAAAGAGACTTGCCGGTAATGAGATTGAACTAGGTATTGAGAGACCGACGTCGAATCTCGGGCAAGTAACATACCGATGACAAAGGTAACAACGTATGTTGTTATGCAGTCTGACCGATAAAGATCTTTGTAGAATATGTGGGAGCCAATATGATCATCCAGGTTCCGCTATTGGTTATTGACCGAAGACATGTCTCGGTCATGTCTACATAGTTGTCGAACCCATAGGGTCCACACGCTTAATGTTTCGATGCCGGTTATATTATGAGTTTATGAGTTTTGATGTATTGAAGGTTGTTCGAAGTCCCGGATGAGATCACGGACATGACGAGGAGTCTCGAAATGGCCGAGACATGAAGATTGATATATTGGACGACTATATTCGGACACCGGAATGGTTCCGGGGGTTATCGGATATATACCGGAGTACCGGGGGGTTACCGGAACCCTCCGGGGGTTATTGGGCCTCATGGGCCCAAAGTAGTGGAAGAGGAGAGGCAATAGGAGGTGGCGTGCAGCCCCCCTTGCCCCAATCCGAATTGGGAAAGGGAAACGGGCGCGGCCCCCCTTCTCGTTCCTTCTCCCCACCTCCTCCTTCCCCCTTCTCCTAGTTGGAATAGGAAGGGGGGGGGGGCAAAACCTACTTGGAGTAGGATTGCCCCCCCTTGGGCGCGCCTCCTCCTCTTGGTCGGTGATACGTCTCCAACGTATCTATAATTTTTGCGGTGTGTTTGTTGAGATCGATGAATTGTGGGTTTATGATCAAGTCTATCTATGAATAATATTTGAATCTTCTCTAAATTCTTTTATGCATGATTGATTATCTTTCCAAGTCTCTTCGAATTATCCGTTTGGTTTGGCCAACTAGATTGGTAGTTCTTGCCATGGGAGAAGTGCTTAGCTTTGGGTTCGATCTTGCGGTGTCCTCACCCAGTGACAGAAGGGGCAGCGAGGCACGTATTGTATCGTTGCCATCGAGGATAACAAGATGGGGTTTATTTCATATTGCATGAATTTATCTCTCTACATCATGTCATCTTGCTTAAGGCGTTACTCTGTTTTTAACTTAATACTCTAGATGCATGCTGGATAGCGGTGGATGAGTGGAGTAATAGTAGTAGATGCAGAATTGTTTTGGTCTACTTGTCACGGACATGATGCCTATATACATGATCATGCCTAGATATTCTCATAATTATGCTCAATTCTATCAATTGCTCAACAGTAATTTGTTCACCTACCGTAGAATAATTATGCTCTTGAGAGAAGCCACTAGTGAAACCTATAGCCCCCGGGTCTATTCTCATCATATCAATCTCCATCACTTTTTTTATTGTTTTTCTATTTACTTTGCTTTTAATTTTTACTTTGCATCTTTATACCAAAAATATTCTATCTATCAGATCTCACCCTCGTAAGTGACCGTGAAGGGCTTGACAACCCCTAATCGCGTTGGTTGCGAGTAGCTATCACTTTGTGCAGGTGCGAGGGACTTGAGCATGGGCTCCTACTGGATTGATACCTTGGTTCTCAAAAACCAAGGGAAATACTTACGCTACTCTGCTGCATCATCCCTTCCTCTTCGGGGAAAACCAACACAAGCTCAAGACGTAACAAGAAGGATTTCTGGCGCCGTTGCCGGGGAGTCTACGCAAAAAGTCAAAATACCAAGTACCCATCACAATCCCTATCTCTCGCATTACATTAGTTTCCATTTGCCTCTCGTTTTCCTCTCCCCCACTTCACCCTTGCCGTTTTATTCACCCTCTCTTTTCTGTTTGCCTTGATGTCTTACTTGGCTCGTTTGCTCGTTGGTTGAAATAGTTGAATATTTATTCCTAAACAAAGAAGCCAATATATATGGATCCTCATCCGCTCGCCAATCTTTTTAAGAGATCCTATTATGATGAACCAATTCCTAGTGATTTGGATGCACTAGATTATCTTTATAAGCTTTTGCCTGAAATATGTAAATATGAAAATTGTGATGAAGTGCTTCACGATAGATCTTTGAATAAAAAGCATGATTGCAATGATTTTATTATAAATTCTTTTGATGTCAATTGTGCTAATAAGATGCAAAACCCTAAGCTTGGGGATGCTAGTTTTGCTATGTCTACTACTTGTAGCAATGATCATGATTGGGGTGATTCTTCTTATGATCTTGAAAATTTATTTAAGCCCCATGATGAATATGAGATTGATAATATTGTTTGCAATAATATTTAAAGTGGGTTCGGAAGAGTGTCAACTTTAGATCCCACATATTTGGAGAATGTTCAATCTTATGAAGTTTTTGATAAAAGTGGGTTTGGAGAAATCATGACTTTAGTTAATGATAATCCCACTATTTTGGAAGAGTGTCAACTTCGCATGCATGTGGATCATGTTGAGAATATGTTATGTGATAGCTATTTTGTTGAATTTGCTTATGATCCCACATGTAATTATTATGAGAGAGGAAACGATGGTCGTAAAAAATTGCATGATAATAAATTACCTCTCGTTATGTTGAGATTCCTATTGTTTCTTTCCGCTTCCTTGCATATGCTAATTTTTGCTTGCTATGATAATTTGTTTTCCTATAAGATACCTATGCATAGGAAGTATGTTAGACTTAGATGTGTTTGTCATGTGTTTCATGATGCTCTCTTTGCGCTTCAATTCTTATCTTTTATATGAGCATCGTTAGAATTATCAATGCCTAGCTAAAAAGGCTTTAAAGAAAAGCGCTTGTTGGGAGGCAACCCAATTTTATTTTTATTCCTTGCTTTTTGCTCCTGTTTAGTAAAAAATAAATTATTTAGCCTCTGTTTTGGTTGTGTTTTTTGTGTTTAATTAGTGTTTGTGCCAAGTAGAACCACTGGGAAGACTTGGGGAAAGTCTTGTTGAACTTGCTGCAAAAAACAGAAACTTTAGTGCTCACGAGAACTGCTGTCATTTTTATTTGAAGAGCGCTATTTAGTTAATTATTTTTGAAGATGATTAATATATAAATTCCTCACGTCCATAAATTTATTTTAGAATTTTTGGGGTTCCAGATCTTGCGCTAGCTACAGATTACTACAGACTGTTCTGTTTTTGACAGATTCTGTTTTTCGTGTGTTGTTTGCTTATTTTGATGAATCTATGGCTAGTAAAATAGTTTATAATCCATAGATAAGTTGGAATACAGTAGGTTTAACACCAATATAAATAAAGAATGAGTTCATTAAAGTACCTTGAAGTGGTCTTTTGTTTTCTTTCGCTAACGGAGCTCATGAGTTTTCTATTTTGAGTTTTGTGTTGTGAAGTTTTCAAGTTTTGGGTAAGAATTTGATGGATTATGGAACAAGGAGTGGCAAGAGCCTAAGCTTGGGGATGCCCATGGCACCCCCAAGATAATCCAAGGACACCAAAAAGTCAAAGCTTGGGGATGCCCCGGAAGGCATCCCCTCTTTCGTCCACTTCCATCGGTAATTTACTTGGAGCTATATTTTTATTCACCAACATGATATGTGTTTTGCTTGGAGCGTCTTGTATTATTTGTGTCTTAGTTTGTTAGTATGCCACAATCATCCTTGCTGTACACACCTTTTTGAGAGAGCCATACATGAATTAAAATTTGATAGAATACTCTATGTGCTTCACTTATATCCTTTGAGCTAGATAATTTTGCTCTATGTGCTTCACTTATATCTTTTGAGCTAGGTAATTTTACTCTGTGTGCTTCACTTATATCTTTTGAGCTAGATAATTTTGCTCTATGTGCTTCACTTATATCTTGTAGAGCACGATGGTGGATTCGTTTTAAAGAAACTATTGATCTCTCATGCTTCACTTAAATTAATTTGAGAGTCTCTTAATAGCATGGTAATTTGCCTAATAATAATATGCTTGGTATTAAAGATTTGTAAAACTTTCTTTTGAGTGTGTTGAATACTAAGAAAAGATTGAAGCATGATAATTGTTTTGAGATATGGAGGTGGTAATATTAAAGTCATGCTAGTTGAGTAGTTGTGAATTTAAAGAATACTTGTGTTGAAGTTTGTGATTCCCGTAGCATGCACGTATGGTGAACCGTTATGTGATGAAGTCGGAGAATGATTTATTTATTGATTGTCTTCCTTATGAGTGGCGGTCGGGGACGAGCGATGGTCTTTTCCTACCAATCTATCCCCCTAGGAGCATGCGCGTAATACTTTGCTTTGATAACTTCTAAATTTTTGCAATAAGTATATGAGTTCTTTATGACTAATGTTGAGTCCAAGGATTATACGCTCTCCCACCCTTCCACCCTTGCTAGCCTCTCTAATACTGTGCAACTTTCCCCGGTATCATACACCTACCATATACCTTCCTCAAAACAGCCACCATACCTACCGATTATGGCATTTCCATAGCCATTCCGAGATATATTGCCATGCAACTTTCCACCATCTAGTTCATCATGACACATCCATCATTGTCATATTGCTTAGCATGATCATGTAGTTGACATAGTATTTGTGGCAAAGCCACCGTTCAAAATTCTTTCATACTTGTCACTCGTGATTCATTGCATATCCCGGTACACCGCCGAAGGCATTCATATAGAGTCATACTTTGTTTTAGTATCGAGTTGTAATCATTGAGTTGTAAATAAATAGAAGTGTGATGATCATCATTCAATAGAGCATTGTCCCAAAAAAATAAAAAGGGGGAAGGACAAAGAAAAAAAAGAAGGCCCAAAAAATTAAATAAATAAAAAAGGGGCAATGCTACTATCCTTTTTTTCCACACTTGTGCTTCAAAGTAGCACCATGATATAGCAAGTCTCATATATTGTGCTTCAAAGTGGCACCATGTTCTTCATATAGAGAGTCTCATATGTTGTCACTTTCATATACTAGTGGGAATTTTACGTTATAGAACTTGGCTTGTATATTCCAATGATGGGCTTCCTCAAATTGCCCTAGGTCTTCGTGAGCAAGCAAGTTGGATGCACACCCACTAGTTTCTTTTGTTGAGCTTTCATACATTTATAGCTCTAGTGCATCCGTCGCATGGCAATCCCTACTCACTCACATTGGTATCTATTGATGGGCATCTCCATAGCCCGTCGATACGCCTAGTCGATGTGAGACTATCTTCTCCTTTTTGTCTTCTCCACAACCACCATTCTATTCCACCTATAGTGCTATATCCATGGCTCAAGCTCATGTATTGCGTGAAGATTGAAAAAGTTAGAGTATGAAACAATTGCTTGGCTTGTCATCGGGGTTGTGCATGATTTAAATACTTTGTGTGGGGAAGATGGAGCATAGCCAGACTATATGATTTTGTAGGGACAACTTTCTTTGGCCATGTTATTTTCAGCAGACATAATTGTTTTGTTAGTATGCTTGAAGTATTATTATTTTCTATGTCAATATAAACTTTTGTCTTGAATCTTTCTAATCTGAATATTCATACCACAATTAAGAAGATTTGCATTGAAATTATGCCAAGTAGCACTCCGCATCAAAAATTCTCTTTTTATCATTTACCTACTCGAGGACGAGTAGGAATTAAGCTTGGGGATGCCTGATACGTCTCCAACGTATCTATAATTTTTGATTTCTCCATGCTATATTATCTACTGTTTTGGACTCTATTGGGCTTTATTTTTCACTTTTATATTATTTTTGGGACTAACCTATTAACTGGAGGCCCAGCCCAGAATTGCTGTTTTTTTGCCTATTTCAGTGTTTCGGATAAACAGAATATCAAACGGAGTCCAAACGGAATAAAATCTTCGGAAACGTGATTTTCTTACCGAACGTGATCCAGGAGACTTGGACCCTACTGCAAGGGATCAAAGAGGCGGTCATGAGGGTGGGGGGCACCCCCCCCTAGGGCGCGCCCCTGCCTCGTGGGCCCCTCGGTGCTCCACCGACGTACTCCTTCCTCCTATATATACACACGTACCCCCAAACGATTAGAACAGGAGCCAAAAACCTAATTCCACCGTGCAACTTTCTGTATCCACGAGATCCCATCTTGGGGCCTGTTCCGGAGCTCCGCCGGAAGAGGGCCGTCATCACGGAGGGCTTCTACATCATCCTAGCCCCTCCGATGAAGTGTGAGTAGTTTACCTCAGACCTTCGGGTCCATAGTTAGTAGCTAGATGGCTTCTTCTCTCTCTTTGAATCTCAATACAAAGTTCTCCCCCTCTCTTGTGGAGATCTATTCAATGTAATCTTCTTTTTGCGGTGTGTTTGTTGAAACCCATGAATTGTGGGTTTACGATCAAGTCTATCTATGAATAATATTTGAATCTTCTCTAAATTATTTTATGCATGATTGGTTATCTTTGCAAGTCTCTTCGAATTATCCGTTTGGTTTGGCCAACTAGATTGGTAGTTCTTGCCATGGGAGAAGTGCTTAGCTTTGGGTTCAATCTTGCGGTGTCCTTACCAAGTGACAGAAGGGGCAGCAAGGCACGTATTGTATCGTTGCCATCGAGGATAACAAGATGGGGTTTATTTCATATTGCATGAATTTATCTCTCTACATCATGTCATCTTGCTTAAGGCGTTACTCTGTTTTTAACTTAATACTCTAGATGCATGCTGGATAGCAGTCGATGAGTGGAGTAATAGTAGTAGATGCAGAATCGTTTCGGTCTACTTGTCACGGACATGATGCCTATATACATGATCATTCCTAGATATTCTCATAATTATGCTCAATTCTATCAATTGCTCAACAGTAATTTGTTCACCCACCGTAGAATACTTATGCTCTTGAGAGAAGCCACTAGTGAAACCTATGGCCCCCAGGTCTATTCTCATCATATGAATCTCCATCACTTTTTTATTGTTTTGCTATTTACATTGCTTTTACCTTTTACTTTGCATCTTTATACCAAAAATACCAAAAATATTCTATCTATCAGATCTCACCCTCGTAAGTGACCGTGAAGGGCTTGACAACCCCTAATCGCATTGGTTGCGAGTAGCTATCACTTTGTGTAGATACGAGGGACTTGAGCGTGGGCTCCTACTGGATTGATACCTTGGTTCTCAAAAACTGAGGGAAATACTTACGCTACTCTGCTGCATCATCCCTTCCTCTTCGGGGAAAACGAACGCAAGGTCAAGACGTAGCAGCCGGCCCCCTCCTCCTCCACTCCTTTATATACGTGGCCAGGGGGCACCCCATAGACACAACAATTGATCTCCTGATCTCTTAGCCGTGTGTGGTGCCCCTTCCACCATAATCCACCTCGATCATATCGTAGCGGTGCTTAGGCGAAGCCCTACGACGGTAGAACATCATCATCTTCACCACGCCATCGTGCTGACAGAACTCTCCCGTGAATCTCTACTAGATTGGAGTTCGCGGGACGTCATCGAGCTGAACGTGTGCTGAACTCGGAGGTGCCATGCGTTCGGTACTTGGATCGGTCGGATCGTGAAGACGTACGACTACATCAACCGCGTTGTGCTAACGCTTCCGCTTTTGGTCTACGAGGGTACATAGACAACACTCTCCCCTCTCGTTGCTATGCATCACCATGATCTTGCGTGTGCGTAGGAATTTTTTTGAAATTACTACGTAACCCAACACATGTATCACCGTGGAGAACTCAAACCGATGCACCAAATGCAATGGCAAGGGCACACGGAGTGCCCAAGTCCTTCTCTCTCAAATCCCACCTAAGCAACTAATGCTAGGGAGGAAAATGAGAGGAAGAACAAGAAGGAGAACACCAAGAACTCCAAGATCTAGATCCAAGGGGTTCCCCTCACATAGAGGAGAAAGTGATTGGTGGAAATGTGGATCTAGATCTCATCTCTCTTTTCCCTCAAAAACTAGCAAGAATCCATGGAGGGATTGAGAGTTAGCAAGCTTGAAGAAGGTCAAAAATGGGGGAAGAACACGAGCTCAAAAGATAAGGTTCATTGGGGAAGAAGACCCCCTTTTATAGGAGCTCCCGAATCCAACTGTTATGTGCTCAACCCGCACACGAGTGGTACTACCGCTCCACGAGCTGTACTACCGTTGGAGGAGCGGTACTACCGCTTAGCATGATCAAAACACCCCAATGAGAGAGAAAAACACGAGCTAAAAAACTGCCAGAGAGGTAGAGCAGTATGAGCGGCACTACCGCACAAGAGCGGTACTACCGCTCCTACTGCCGCTGAACCCGACACGAGAAGAGCAGGACCCAAAATCGAGGCGGTAGAAGAGCGGCACCGCAGAGGTACTACGGCTGAGAGCTCCAAGCGGTACTACCTCTTGGGCTCGCGGTACTACTGCTGGGACCAGACAAAAGCCACTCTCAAGAAACAAGAACTGCCATAACTTCTTCATACGAGCTCCGAATTGAGCAAACTCAAGCTTGTTGGAAACAAGACGGCGAGTAGCATAACAAATAGAGGAGTGAAACCTCCAATAGAGAAGAACCGGCAAAACCTCCAACATCGAAAACATCATAGAAGATGCATGTGAACTCCGTTTTTGATGAACTCGAGCTTGTCATCAAGATGACCATAAGATCTAAGACTCACAAAGAGAACCAAACAAGAACCAAGAAATATGATGCAAGGATGCAATGGTTTAAGCTCTCAACAAATGATATGATCAAACTACTCATCGAGAGCCCCCCTTGATAGTACGTCAATCGATCCTATAACCCGGTCTCCCAACTACCATCACGAGACCGGTAAAATAGAAAACCTATCAAGGGCAAACCTTTGCCTTGCACATGGTCCACTTGAGCTAGATGATGACGATCTTGACTTCCTCAATTTGGACCACCTTTCTGTTGGAAATATGCCCTAGAGGCAATAATAAAATGGTTATTATTGTATTTCCTTGTTCATGATAATTGTCTATTGTTCATGCTATAATTGTATTATCCGGAAACTGTAATACATGTGTGAATACATAGACCACAACATGTCCCTAGTAAGCCTCTAGTTGACTAGCTCGTTGATCAATAGATGGTCATGGTTTCCTGGCCATGGACATTGGATGTCATTGATAACGGGATCACATCATTAGGAGAATGATGTGATGGACAAGACCCAATCCTAAGCATAGCGCAAGATCGTGTAGTTCGTCTGCTAAAGCTTTTCTAATGTCAAGTATCATTTCCTTAGACCATGAGATTGTGAAACTCCCGAATACCGTAGGAATGCTTTGGGTGTGCCAAACGTCACAACGTAACTGGGTGGCTATAAAGGCACACTACGGGTATCTCCGAAAGTGTCTGTTGGGTTGGAACGAATCGAGACTGGGATTTGTCACTTCGTGTGACGGAGAGGTATCTCTGGGCCCACTCGGTAGGACATCATCATAATGAGCTCAATCTGACCAAAGAGTTGATCACGGGATGATGTGTTTACGAAACGAGTAAAAGTGACTTGCCGGTAACGAGACTGAACGAGGTATTGAAACAGCGATGATCGAATCTCGGGCAAGTAACGTACCGATTGACAAAGGGAATTGTATACGGGATAGATTGAATCCCCGACATCGTGGTTCATCCGATGAGATCATCGTGGAACATGTGGGAGACAACATGGGTATCCAGATCCCTTTGTTGGTAATTGGCCAGAGAGTTGTCTCGGTCATGTCTGCATGGTTCTCGAACCCGTAGGGTTTACACACTTAAGGTTCGATGACGCTAGGGTTATTAGGAAGACTTGTATGTGATTACCGAATGTTGTTCGAAGTCCCGGATGAGATCCCGGATGTCACGAGGAGTTCCGGAATGGTCCGGAGGTAAAGATTTATATATGGAAAGTTGTTGTTCGGGTTCCAGGAAAAGTTCGGTTTTTTCCGGAATTGTACCGGGAAGCTTCCGGAAGGTTCCGGAGGTCCGTAAAATGTTCCACCACGTCCAATACAGCAGCATGGGCTGTAGGGGGGCTCCCTAGCCTTAATGGGCCAGGGGCACCCCCCCAAGGCCCATGCGCATGGGAGAGGGGAAACCCTAAGGAGGAGGGCCTCCACTTGAATTGGGAGGCACTCCTCCCCTCCTTGGCCGCCGCCCCCAACCCTAGATGGGATCTAGGGGGGCCGGCCCCCTCTCTCCCCACCTATAAATAGTGGAGGGGTGGGAGGGCGGCCAGACCCTTGCACCTGGCGCAGCCCCTCCCCTCCAATACCTCTCCTCCTTCACGTGAGCTTGGCGAAGCCCTGCCGGAGAACTGCCACTCCATCACCACCACGCCGTCATGCTGCTGTTGGACTCTCTTCCTCAACCTCTCCCTCCTCCTTTCTGGATCAAGGCGCGGGATACGTCTCCGTTCCATACGTGTGTTGAACGCGGAGGTGTCGTCCGCTCGGCGCTAGGATCATCGATGATTTGGATCACGACGAGTACGACTCCATAAACCCCGTTCTCTTGAACGCTTCCGCTTAGCGATCTTCAAGGGTATGAAGATGCACTCCCTCTCTCTCGTTGCTAGTATCTCCTAGATTGATCTTGGTGACACGTAGGAAAATTTTGAATTATTTCCATGTTCCCCAACAGTGGTATCATGAGCTAGGTCTATGCGTAGATTCTATGCACGAGTAGAACACAAAGTAGTTGTGGGCGATGATTTGTTCAATTTGCTTGCCGTTACTAGTCTTATCTTGATTCGGCGGCATTGTGGGATGAAGCGGCCCGGACCGACCTTACACGTACACTTACGTGAGACAGGTTCCACCGACTGACATGCACTTGATGCATAAGGTGGCTGGCGGGTGTCTGTCTCTCCCACTTAAGTCGGATCGGATTCGATGAAAAGGGTCCTTATGAAGGGTAAATAGCAATTGGCATATCACCGTTGTGGTTTTGCGTAGGTAAGAAACGTTCTTGCTAGAAACCCATAGCAGCCACGTAAAACATGCAACAACAATTAGAGGACGTCTAACTTGTTTTTGCAGGGTATGCTATGTGATGTGATATGGCCAAAAGGATGTGATGAATGATATATATGATGTATGAGATTGATCATGTTCTTGTAATAGGAATCACGACTTGCATGTCGATGAGTATGACAACCGGCAGGAGCCATAGGAGTTGTCTTAATTTATTTATGACCTGCGTGTCAATGAAAACGCCATGTAATTACTTTACTTTATTGCTAACCATTAGCCATAGTAGTAGAAGTAATAGTTGGCGAGGCAACTTCATGAAGACACAGTGATGGAGATCATGATGATGGAGGTCATGGTGTCATGCCGGTGATGATGGTGTTCATGCCGTGCCTCGAAGATGGAGATCAAAGGCGCAAGATGATATTGGCCATATCATGTCACTTTATGATTTGCATGTGATGTTTGTCATGTTTTTACATCTTATTTTCTTAGACCAACGGTAGCATAAATAAGATGATCCCTCGTTAAAATATCAAGAATGGTGTTCCCCTTAACTGTGCACCGTTGCTAAGGTCCATTGTTCCGAAGCACCACGTGATGATCGGGTGTGATAGGTTCTAACGTTCGCATACAACGGGTGTAAGCCAGATTTACACACGCAATACACTTAGGTTAACTTGACGAGCCTAGCATGTACAAACATGGCCTCGTAACACGGAAGACCGAAAGGTTGAACATGAGTCGTATAGTGGATACGATCAACATGAAGATGTTCACCGATGATGACTAGTCCGTCTCACGTGATGATCGGACACGGCCTAGTTGATTCGGATCATGTATCACTTAGATGACTAGAGGGATGTCTATCTAAGTGGGAGTTCATTAAATAACCAGATGAACTTAATTATCATGAACATAGTCAAAAGGTCTTTGCAAATTATGTCCTGGCTCACTCTTTGGTTCTAGTGTTTTAGATATGTTCCTAGAGAAAATTTAGTTGAGAGTTGACAGTAGCAATTATGTGGACTGGGTCCGTGAACTGAGGATTGTCCTCATTGCTGCACAGAAGGGCTATGTCCTTAATGCACCGCTCAGTGCGTTGAACCTCGAGCGTCGTCTGTAGATGTTGGGAAACATCTGACATACACGTTTTGATGACTACGTGATAGTTCAGTGAGTAATACTAACGGTTTAGAATTGTGGCACCAAAGACGGTTTTGAAACATCGCAGAACATATGAGATGTTCCAAAGACTGAAATAGGGACTTCAGACTAGTGCCCACGTCAAGAGGTATGAGACCTCTGACAAGTTTCTTAAGCCTGCAAACTAAGGGAGAAAAGATCAATCGTTGAGCATGTGCTCAGATTGCGTGAATACTACAATCGCTTGAATCGAGTGGGAGTTAATCTTCCAGATGAGATAGTGATAGTTCTCCATATTCACTGCCACCAAGCTATTAGAGCTTAGTGATGAACTATAACATATCAGGGATAGACATGATGATCCTTGAGCAATTCGCGATGTTTGACACCGTGAAAGTAGAAATCAAGTAGGAGCATCAATTGTTAGTAAAACCACTAGTTTCAAGAAGGGCAAGGGAAAGAAGGGATACTTCATGAGACGGCAAATCAGTTGCTGCTCTGGTGAAGAAACCCAAGGTTGAACCAAACCCGAGACTAAGTGCTTCTATAATGAGGGGAACGGTCACTAAAGCAGAACTACCCTAGATACTTGGTAGATGAGAAGGCTGGCAAGGTCGAAGAAGTTTTTTGAATATACATTATATTATTGTGTACTTTACTAGTACTCCTAGTAGCACCAGGGTAATAAATACCGGTTCGGTTGCTAAGTGTTAGTAACTCGAAATAAAAGGCTACGAAGACTATCTAAAGGTGAGATGATGATATGTTGGAAGTGTTTCCAAGGTTGATGTGATCAAACATCGCACGCTCCCTCTACCATCGAGATTGGTGTTAAACCTAAATAATTGTTATTTGGTGTTTGCGTTGAGCATAGACATGATTGGATTATGTTTATCGCCATACAGTTATTCATTTAAGGAGTATAGTGGTAACTCTGTTTACTTGAATAATACCTTCAATGGTCTTGCACCTAAAATAAATGGTTTATTGAATCTCGATCATAGTGATACACATGTTCATGCCAAAAGATATAAGATAGTGATGATAGTACCACATACTTGTGGCACTGCCATTTGAGTCATGTTGGTGTAAAACGCATGAAGAAGCTCCACATTGATGGATCTTTGGACTCACTCATTTTTGAAAAGATTGAGACATGCGAACCATGTCTATTGGTAGATATGCATGAAGAAACTCCATACAAATGGATCGTTTGGACTCACTTGATTTTGAATCACTTGAGACATGCAAATCATACCACATGGGCAAGATGACTGAAAGGCCTCGTTTTCAGTAAGATGGAACAAGAAAGCAACTTGTTGGAAGTAATACATTTTGATGTGTGCAGTCCAATGAGTGCTGAGGCACACAGTGGATATCGTTATGTCCTTACTTCATAGATGATTTGAGTAGATGCTAAGTATATTTACTTGATGAAACACAAGTCTGAATTATTGAAAGGTTCAAGTAATTTCAGAGTGAAGTTGAAGATCGTCGTGACAAGATGATGAAATGTCTATGATATGATCATAGAGATGAATATCTGAGTTACGAGTTTGGCACATAATTAAGACATTGTGGAAATTGTTTCACAACTAATACAGCCTGGAACACCATAGTGTGATGGTGTGTCCGAACATCGTAACTGCACCCTATTGGATATGGTGCATACCATGATGTCTCTTATCGAATTACCACTATCATTTATGGGTTAGGCATTAGAGACAACCACATTCACTTTAAATAGGGCACCACACAATCCCGTTGAGACGACACTGTATGAACTATGGTTTAGAAAAACCTAAGCTGTCGTTTCTTAAAAGTTTGGGGCTGCGACGCTTATGTGAAAAAGTTTTAGGCTGATAAGCTCGAACCTAAAGCGGATAAATGCATCTTCATAGAATACCCAAAAATAGTTGGGTGTACCTCCTATTTCATATCCAGAAGCAAAAGTGATTGTTTCTAGAAACGAGTCCTTTCTCGAGGAAAAGTTTCTCTCGAAAGAATTGAGTGGGAGGATGGTGGAGACTTGATGAGGTTATTGAACCGTCACTTCAACTAGTGTGCAGCATGGCACAGGAAGTTGTTCCTGTGGCACCTACACCAATTGAAGTGGAAGCTTATGATAGTGATCATGAAACTTCGGATCAAGTCACTACCAAACCTCATAGGTCGACAAGGATGTGTACTACTTCAGAGTGGTATGTAATCCTGTCTTGGAAGTCATGTTGCTAGACAACAATGAACCTACGAGCTACGGAGAAGCGATGGTGGGCCGGATTTCGACGAATGGCTTGAGGCCATAAAATCCGAGAAAGGATCCATGTGTAAAAAAAGTATAAACTTTGAAAGAACTACTTGATGGTCGTAAGGTTGTTGGGTGCAGATGGATTTTAAAAGGAAGACGGACAATGATGGTAAGTGTCACCATTAAGAAAGCTCGACTTGTCGTTAAGATGTTTCCCGACAAGTTCAAGGAGTTGAATACGATGATACTTTCTCACTCGTAGCGATGCTAAGAGTCTGTTGGAATTATGTTAGCACTTACTGCATTATTTATGAAATCTTGCAGATAGGATGTCAAAACATTGTTTTCTCGATGATTTTCTTGAGGAAAGGTTCTATGTGATACAACCAGAAGGTTTTGTCAATCCTGAAAGATGCTAACAAGTATGCAAAGCTGCAGCAATCCTTCTAAGGACTGGAGTAAAGCATCTCGGAATTGGAATGTACACTTTGATGAGATGATCAAAGATTTTGGATTTATACAAAGTTTATGAGAAACTTGTATTTCCAAAGAAGTGAGTGGGAGCACTATAGAATTTTTGATGAGTATATGTTGTTAACATATTGTTGATCAGAAATGATGTAGAATTTCTGGATAGCATGCAGGGTTATTTGAGAAGTGTTTTTAATGGAAAACCTAGATTAAGCTACTTGAACATTGAGCATCAAGATCTATAAGGATAGATAAAAAACGCTTAATATTACTTTCAAATGAATACATACCGTGACAAGATTTTGAAGGAGTTCAAAATAGATCAGCAAAGAAGGAGTTCTTGGCTGTGTTACAAGGTGTGAGTATTGAGTAAGACTCAAGACCTGACCACGGCAGAAGAGAGAGAAAGGATGAAGGTCGTCCCCTATGCTTTAGACGTAGGCTCTACAGTATGCTATGATGTGTACCGCACCTGAAGTGTGCCTTGCCATGAGTTAGTCAAGGGGTACAAGAGTGATCCAGGAATGGATCACATGATAGCAGTCGAACTTATCCTTAGTAACTAGTGGACTAAGGAGTTTTCTCGATTATGGAGGTGGTAAAAGAGTTCGTCGTAAAGGGTTACGTCGATACAAACTTTGTCACTAATCCGGATGACTCTGAGTAGTAAACCGGATTCGTATAGTACATCAGTTATTTGGAATAGCTCAAAGTAGCGCGTGGTAGGTGCATCTACAAGATGGCATAGAGATTTGCAAAGCACACATGGATCTAAAAGGTTCAAACCCATTGACTAATAAACCGCTCTCACAAGCAAGATATGAACAAACCCTATGGGTGTTGGATTCATTACAATCACATAGTGATGTGAACTAGATTATTGACTCTAGTGCAAGTGGGAGACTGTTGGAAATATGCCCTAGAGGCAATAATAAAATGGTTATTATTGTATTTCCTTGTTCATGATAATTGTCTATTGTTCATGCTATAATTGTATTATCCGGAAACCGTAATACATGTGTGAATACATAGACCACAACATGTCCCTAGTAAGCCTCTAGTTGACTAGCTCGTTGATCAATAGATGGTCATGGTTTCCTGGCCATGGAAATTGGATGTCATTGATAATGGGATCACATCATTAGGAGAATGATGTGATGGACAAGACCCAATCCTAAGCATAGTGCAAGATCGTGTAGTTCGTCTGCTAAAGCTTTTCTAATGTCAAGTATCATTTCCTTAGACCATGAGATTGTGAAACTCCCGAATACCATAGGAATGGTTTGGGTGTGCCAAACATCACAACGTAATTGGGTGGCTATAAAGGCACACTACGGGTATCTCCGAAAGTGTCTGTTGGGTTGGCACGAATCGAGACTGGGATTTGTCACTCCGTGTGACGGAGAGGTATCTCTGGGCCCACTCGGTAGGACATCATCATAATGAGCTCAATCTGACCAAAGAGTTGATCACGGGATGATGTGTTTACGGAAGGAGTAAAAGTGACTTGCCGGTAACGAGATTGAACGAGGTATTGAAATAGCGACGATCGAATCTCGGGCAAGTAATGTACCGATTGACAAAGGGAATTGTATACGAGATAGGTTGAATCCCCGACATCGTGGTTCATCCGATGAAATCATCGTGGAACATGTGGGAGCCAACATGGGTATCTAGATCCCGTTGTTGGTTATTGGCCAGAGAGTTGCCTCGGTCATGTCTGCATGGTTCCCGAACCCGTAGGGTCTACACACTTAAGGTTCGACGACGCTAGGGTTATTAGGAAGACTTGTATGTTATTACCGAATGTTGTTCGGAGTCCCGGATGAGATCTCGGACGTCACGAGGAGTTCCGGAATGGTCCGGAGGTAAAGATTTATATATGGAAAGTTGTTGTTCGGGTTCCAGGAAAAGTTTGGTTTTTTCCGGAATTGTACCGGGAAGCTTCCGGAAGGTTCCGGAGGATTCCGGAGGGGTACGGAGGTCCGGAAAATGTTCCACCACGTCCAATATAGCAGCATGGGATGTAGGGGGGCTCCCTAGCCTTAATGGTCCAGGGACACCAGCCCCTCCAAGGCCCATGCGCATGGGAGAGGGGAAACCCTAAGGGGGAGGGCCTCCACTTGACTTGGGAGGCACTCCTCCCCCCTTGGCCGCCGCCCCCAACCCTAGATGGGATCTAGGGGGGGGGGCGGCCCCTGTCTCCCCACCTATAAATAGTGGAGGGGTGGGAGGGCGGCCAGACCCTTGCACCTGGCGCAGCCCCTCCCCTCCAATACCTCTCCTCCTTCACGTGAGCTTGGCGAAGCCCTGCCGGAGAACTGCCACTCCATCACCACCACGCCATCGTGCTGCTGTTGGACTCTCTTCCTCAACCTCTCCCTCCTCCTTTCTGGATCAAGGCGCGGGATACGTCTCCGTTCCATACGTGTGTTGAACGCGGAGGTGTCGTCCGCTCGGTGCTAGGATCATCGATGATTTGGATCACGACGAGTACGACTCCATAAACCCCGTTCTCTTGAACGCTTCCGCTTAGCGATCTTCAAGGGTATGAAGATGCACTCCCTCTCTCTCGTTGCTAGTATCTCCTAGATTGATCTTGGTGACACGTAGGAAAATTTTGAATTATTCCTACGTTCCCCAACACTTTCTTGCTTGTGTTGGCTCGATGAAGACTAGTTGATTGCTCCCCCATACTCCACTATGGGTGAGCCACTCTTCCTCACATCTTCACATGTCCATTGTCACCACAATGGATGGAAAGCTTCAAGCATTTGATCTCTTCATGATGCTCCACTTGAACTTGCACACCGCAACCTAACCCCACAAAGAACTCTCACGAAGACCATGGGTTAGTACACAAAGCGAAATTGACAATGCTTACCATACCATGGGATCACTTGATCCCTCTTGGTACATCTTCTGCGCTTTTTGAGTTGATCAACTAGATTCATTCTTGACTTAATATTGATCAACCTTGAATCTTTCCAATTCTCTTCATTTGGATGATGTCTCGAAGGTAGACATGAATGATCACACAATCTTCTTCTTCAAGACATGCTTGCAATAAGCTCAACTCTCACATGACCCATCTTTGGATAATTCCTTGAATAGCACCTTGGTCGGCACCAACTCTCCTTGAAACCAACACATGTACCCCAAGAAAAGCCTATGGACAAAACCTTCAAATATAACTCAAGGCAACCATTAGTACATAGAGATTGTCATCAATTACCAAAACCAAACATGGGGGCACCGCATGTTCTTTCACTGCTGCAGGGTTCAGTGTCGTCATTTTTGTCGGCATATTCTGCTTGGGTCTGGCTCACAACCCCTCATGCCCCCCATTCATGCTCGTTTTCTTCATTTTGGTTGTTGATCCGGATTTTCGATTCCCTCAGACGAAATACAATGTCAATGTTGATAGATCATTTATTTTTCTTCAGCGGATGGAGTCTCCATCGTTATATGGCTGCAGAGATAAGTTGCTCAAATGATTAACATTATTTTTGTGCTCCAGGTCTAGAGGAGGTAGAGGAGCTCCAGTTTGATCCTAAGGATGGTATTGCTTTAAAAAAATTTACTTGTTCGTATCGTAATTTCAGACTGAGAATTTTTCTTTTCTCAACTATTTGCTATCTATTGTCCCTTCAATGTTTTAAGTGGCCAATTTGAGTTTGCCCGATCACAGTTTCCACAAGGATTGTTTGGCATTTTAAAAGTTCTGATAGAAGAATTCTTACATTCTTTGTCTTACAACCAAAAGGAGATTCTACTTCATGTGTTGTCTTACAAGTAACGAGGTATGCTCCTGATCTACAGTACTAATGCTCCTTACCCAACAGCTGCTTGTCATTAGTTACAATGCTTGGTTAAAATAATTATTATGCTCCTTGTAAATTGTAGGCTGGCTGTCTTGCACACACCACAAATGAAGGTTTTGGAACTCCATTCTCCAATAGTATCAGTGAATCAAACACTCCAATCTCTCTGAATTCTAACCCAGTAAGTCGTGATTGCATATTTTGTATCAGTACATATGACTAGGCTAGAGGGTAGATCCTCGACGCCTCGTTCCTGATGCAAAACGTTGCCTCAATCACGAGGACAGTATGATATTTATATTTTCACTAGACTATAGTTTAAGCAAGATGTATTGTAACCTTTTTTAAGCAACATGTGGTATTACGTTACAGATTGTACTTAATATTATCATGCTATGTACAAAATTGAACTAGAAAGTATATTTTTAGTATTAATAAAACGCAGCTGATCCAATCTGTTTTTTGTAGGAATTTAAGAATTTTTATTTTGAAAGCAGACTTACAATGCTATATATCTGATGCCAAGGAGTGAAAACTTGCAGCAGCATCTCCGACACCCTCTCGATGAGCTGTAATTAGATCGTAGCTGAGGACGTGGCAGTGACCACTGAGGTATGTCCTTCTCTCCTTGCCCTTCATGCTGGCATCAACAAGGCCGAATGATATTCAGTCTTTTACAAGGTCAACCCCGCCTTGCTTGCAATCAATCTGCTAGCGACAATAGAAATTAATAATCCTCTGTATGTGTTTCTACATGGTGAGATATAAGCGCAGGACTAGAGTGCACACTCAGCCGCAGAACCATCAGGGTGCTCCACGCTCGACATCTTCTCCGCGTAGCTGCTCGATCAGTAGTTTTGATTGATCTATTTGATAATTTAAGCTATCCGATAGATGTTACTGGTTCACTCATGCTCTTTTCTTATGTTGTTATTTAATCACTATGGGCTTGGATATTATCTATAGCATCTCAATGATTCACTGCAATTGGCCAAGTTCTCAATATTTGATACTGTATGAGCGTAGTAGTTGGACTAAAAAAAATACAACAATCTGCAGGTACAACAACCACTTGACACTGAACCTTAATGCATTCGCTCTATCTTCATCTACATCATTAACTAATCTCTCATGTTATTTTAACAAGTTCTAAATTTTTAGCTACGCGATTCATAGTAGTTTCGGAAGCACAAATTGATGTCTATAACTTATTTAGGGTAACCTTTTGCTCCATTTGGTAGATATATAACAAGGCAATATAGAGGGATGTAGAGATCTATTTTTAAATACTCTCAATATTTTCATTCATGACTGAACATGCCAGATAATGAGATTCTTGCATGCTGTTTGCCTTTTTCCTTTTGTCATGTTGTTTGTTAGGGGTGTGTGTTTTACAATGGGTGTGGGGCTGTATGGATTTGGTCACGGACATTGGCATAGATGTTTCTATTTGCCTTTGCTATAGATCTATTTAACTATTGTTAGGTGTGAGTTGATGATCTTCTTCTGTGCATGTTGGCAGGTTCTCTTTGTGGTTTCTGATATTGCGAAAGCTGAATGACAATAGTAATGACTGGTGGATCCATGTTTGCGTTTGCTGACGACAACGATAATGAGTTTTTACGGCTGCACTTGAGGTTTGGTGGTCTATGCTTCTTGTTTATATTATTGTTGTCTTTATTAGTGTATTATATAGTAGGTATGGTTTCCTTTTGATTTACCACATGGGCTTATCAGTGTAGGTGGCTCAATTTGGTTTGCTTCTTGCAAATGTTCTGCTCCCATTGTTCCATTTTTAATAACCTAGACCTTGTTTAGTTCAAAAGTGTATTATATAGTAGGTATGGTTTCCTTTTGATTTAGCACATGGGCTTATCACTGTAGGTGGCTTAATTTGGTTTGCTTCTTGCAAATATTCTGCTCCAATTGTTCCATTTTTAATAACCCATACCTGGTTTAGTTCATGTTTACACATTCATGGAAAAATTTGTGGTTTAGTTCTGTCCATCGATCTCCTATATGATCGTTGAGTTTTGAACTTGATGGCAGCACTAAGTTCAGACACTCATGATGTTCTCACTACAAGCTCATACCCAGCTATTTGGTATACTCATTTCTATTTGAGCTAGATATTTTTTCTGTCCAGAAATTGATTTGATATTTAGATCTTCGAAATGCCCTTGGTGTGGTCTAGGTAATTAGTATTAGAGGCGATGACACAACGGGCGGGGTTAGAAAACTGATGATCTATTATATATAGTGTCTTCTCTGTTTTATGGTACGTCATACTTAAAGTTTTTTGTTATTGTTGGCGTCAGTCTTGGCCCGTTTAGAATTAATGAACATAATCATGAATAATAGATTCGCGTCAGTCTTGGCTTGTTAAGAATTAATGAATATAATTGTGAATAACAGGTTAAGAACAAAACGTTCCAGAAGGGTTAAACTTGTTAATGCAGCATGTTGTTTTTCATGGCCTCCTTATATCTTATATTTATCCTAAGTTTGGGTTTCCTTTATTTTCTGGACGAAACAAACAATCTATGTTTTGTATGAATGGTTAAAGAAGAGGCTATCTTTTTATTTGATTGTTGCTTAAAGGAAGAGGGTTAATATTATTCGGTATGATGCCTCTAGAAACATCATAACTGAATACAGTATTGGTTATTTTGCGTTACGTTTGAGGCCATTTATGTTTTTCTAGAATTACTCTTTTTTCCAGCTCAAATATCAATGTGCTCTGGTATACTTATAACTGTTAAAATGTTACTTTCTGTTCCTCCTTAAAACATATTGTTCGGTCTTTGCAGGGTGATCGTATCCATGCTACCATTCTGCAGTATCTTGAGATTTCTACAGTGGAGTAGTACACAACTACGTATCACAAGTTTGAGCTTAGATGAACAACATGAGCACCATCAAAAGGATAGATCATGTGCCCGATGGGTTTCATGGTATGCGTACATGCTGCGTTCCTTGAAGGATGTGCCGCCTCTGTATTAATGATCTAAATGCCCTTATGTTTATTTACAGATGGAGTAGTTGACAGAGGTGGCACCAGACGTCACGGAGAGGTACCGCGTTCGGGCCAACGAGGAGCTCCGGGCATGGTCGGCGGCGGCCATGGCATTCGCCTCATGGGTTTACTCTGACTGTCGCCGGCCATTCTCGCAAACAATGGCTTAGGTTTTGAGGAGGATTAGCATGTCACCACATTACAACTTTGTAAGTGTGATGTAATACTGGCGAATGTATGCATTCACACAATCAAAGGATTGAATTGTGTGGAGGATTCATACTCCATATCTTTTTACCTATCTAGACTCTAGATCATATGGGAATGACCATAGTTGCTTACCTCAGCAAATAGCAACATCACTGCACTCGGTCCTTTTCTGCTCTTTGACAAGTTGGCCTGAGACATATCTTGCTTGCTTGTTGATCTGGTGATTGTTCAACTGTAAGTGCATCTAGTTCCACCCCTAGTTGGTTTTGGAGTATTGACGACAAACCTGGTTGAGGGACTAATGTGTTTATGAGAATTGCAGGATAACACAGGTAGTAGTCCCTCATTGATTTGGTTTACCTACCGAAGATGACCCCTAAAAATGTGTGAAGACATTGAAGACAATGGTGGTATGTGAAGATATTCACACTGAAGACTATGACATGAGAAGACATCGCATGAACACTTTGGAGCGCGAAGACATAGTTGTTTCGTAGTTTCATTTTCTTCTTTGTTGAGTCATAGGAACCACCGTACTGTTAAGTGGGGTCCAAGTGAACAAAGTCAGAATGACTAAAGTGATGCTCAACCAAATCCTAAGTCTTCGAGCGAAGACAATGACAACAAAACTTATACAGAGCTGGATAAGTCAGCTTTACTTGTAGCCCAAGTCAAGCTGACGCGTGTGTTTGAAATCTGACCATTGGAACACGTGTCAGTTCCTTAGTGACCCAGGGTCATTTCGGACAAATCAGGTCGGGTTGGCTAGTGGCTATAAATAGCCCACCCCCTACACCATAAATTGGTGGGTACTTAGAGTTAGTGCACGATTTTTGTCGTTTGAGAGCAACCCACCTCCGAAGCCTTTGAGAGAGAAATCCTTGCAAGGACAAAGCCCTAAACACCCAGAGCCAAAGAGTGTTAGGCATTACTGAAGTCTTTCTGTCTATGTGATCTGAAGATTTGTTACACTTGAGGATTGTGTATCCTCCAGCCGGTTAGGCATCGCGTTCTGAGCATCCAAGAGTCATTGTGGATCGCCGGTGAACAAAGTCTGTGAAGGTTTGGAAGTCTACCTTGAAGACTTACCTGAGTGATCGGGTGAGGATTGGGTGTCCTTAGCTCAAGGGGAATAAGGTGAAGACAGGGTCTTCTGAGTTGAATCTTAGCCTCCCTAACCAGACGTACAGTTGTCACAGCAACTGGAACTGGTCCAACAAATCCTTTGTCTTCACCAAGCAACTGGTTCTATATCTTCCCTCTCTTTACTTACAGTTGATCTTCATGAAGTCATTGCCCACTTGCATTGTCTGTTTGACTTCACTATGTGACTGTTTATTCTGATTGGCTTCATACTATCTTCCATCCTGATCCATACTGCCTAGCTGCTAATAGTCTTCGTGCTTTCACTTTATTGTATACTTGACTATGTCTTGACTAGTGTAGTCTACCTTCCTCTGCATGTTAATAGGTTCATTTCTATCGTTTGTCTTTGAAACTTCCATGTTTTGAAGACTTCCATAAAATCGCCTATTCACCCCCCCTCTAGTCGATAACTAGCACTTTCAATTGGTATCAGAGCAAGGTACTCCCTTGTTCTGTGTGATTTGGTTTAACCACCTAGAGTTTTAGCTATGTCGATTACAGGGATAATCAAAGTCTCCGCTGCGTTCCCTGTCTTCGATGGAACTGAATATCCCTACTGGAAGAATAAGATGTGCATGCATCTTAAAGCCGTTGATGTCGACCTCTGGTATGTCATCAAGAATGGCGTTCCCAAGACTGGTGAAGGTGTCACCCCTGCTGATGTCAAGAAGTTCGTTCAACTGGATTCTACTGCCAAGAACATCATCTATGGTCATCTGACCAAAGGACGGTATGGCCATGTGAGTGCTCTGGAAACGTCGAAGCTAGTCTGGGACTAGCTCTCCAAGGTCAACGAAGGCGTATCAACCCAGAGAGATCAAAGGATTAGTGTTCTCCGCAACCTCTTCAACCGCTTCAATAGAAACGACAATGAGAATGTTCAGCTCACTTTTGATTGCCTCACTGTCATCACAAATGAGCTTCATGCTCTCAGCGCTACTGAGATCACCAAGCGTGAAATCGTCAAGACACTCCTGTGATAACTTGACATCTCGTTTGACACCCTAGCCCTGATGATTCAAGAATGCCCTGACTTCAAGACACTCGATCCGTATGACATACTTGAAAGGCTCAACACACATGAGTTTCAGCTTTCTGAGAAAAGAGATATCTACGGTCCCAACTATGGCCGAACTCGCGCTTTGAAGGCAAAAGTTGTTTCCTCATCTGAAGAAGAATCTGACTGCAGTTCTGGTGATCCTAAAGACATTGGAAAGGAGCTTGCTATGCTTGTGAAGAAGTTCCAGAAATTCACCAAGAAGAAAGGCTTCAGAAAGTCTTCACGATCCAGCTCAAGAAATGATGAAGCTTCTACTCATGACTACAAGAAGAGAACAAGTCACAAGTGCAAGAAACCTGGTCACTACATCTCTGAGTGTCCACAGTGGGACAATGAGAACAAGAAGAAGAAGAAGAATAAGAGCAAGGAATATGATTCTGATGACAACAACAAGAAGAAATACTCAAAATCTTCTTCCAAGTCTTCCGCAAAGTCTTCATCACACAAGAAGAGATCATCTGGCAAGGCTCGTGCGTTTGTTGGCAAGGAAATGGATTCATAGGAGGAGTCTGCTTCTGAGGAGGCGGAGGTGGAGTCTGAGGAGGACTCCGATTCTAGCGTTGCAAGTCTAGCTACAGCCTACGCTGCCAAGTCCATCTTCAACACTGAAGACAATGGCTTCGTCACCTACGATGATGCTAATGACAAGGACGACTCCGCTCCCACCTATTGCTTCATGGCACGTGGTGCCAAGGTAAACTCACGCAATGCTTACTATCAAACATCCATTGAAGATGACTCTGATTGTGATTCCAAACCCAGCTACAAAACACTTGCTAAAATTGCAACTGAACAACAGAAAGCTATGGAACATATTCAAAAACTGTTAGACAAAAGCGATGACCTGTTGGACGCGGAAATGACTCGATCTCAGTCCTTAATTGAAGACATAAAAATCTTCATGTTAAGTATGAGGAACTTGAAAGTCGTCATGAAACACTATGAACAACTCTTGAAAATCTTTCCTATGATTATCTTCAAAAGAAGCAAGAACTTGAGAAATTGAGAGCAGTTCATGGAGATATTCAAAAGGAAAACAAATCACTTCGCGCTCAACAGATCAATCCCGCTCAGGAAGGATTTGAACCACCATGTCTAAAATGCCATGAGCGTGATAATGCTACTTCTGTTATTGAATGTTCTACTGCTGCTACTGTTGCAATATCTTCAACTGTTGATGTGGTAACTAACCCCTCTGCTGAGGATTCCACTGCTATTGCTGATGAGAATGCTAGGTTGAAGACATTGCTTGAGACAGGGATGTACAAAAGTCTCACAGGGCATCAGACACTATGTGATGTCCTCAAAAAGCAGATCTTGAACCGAAACCCGAGGAAAGAGGGTGTTGGGTTCGTAAGGAAAATGAATGCTGATGGCTCTTACTGGAAACCTGAGCAGTACCCCAAAACCACATGGGTTGCTGCAAACCCCATTGTCATTGATGAATCCTTTGATGCAACTATAAACTGTTTAAGAATCAGAATGGTGAAGTGTTTGCCAGGTATATTGGTACTAACTGCAGAATGGGACACCTATGAAGAAAATCTAGGTGCCCAAAAGGTGTCTGGAGAATCTTCTTGTGAATGTTGTCATGACACCACAAGGGAAGAAGACAAACCCCAGACCAAAGGCTTCATATGGTCCAAAGGCTTCATACAGACAGAGGACTCACCAGAGTCACCCTAACACAAATGTTTTGCAGGGAAACCATACTCAGGCCTATGAATATGAGCGTGTTTCATCAAACCGCCATGTTCATAACACCGAGAACTACTCTGCTTATTCTTATGAGTATTATTCACCTCCTGCAAAACTATTTGCTAGGGCTCCAAAGCCAAACTTCTCAGATGCTGCACTTAGACTCATTGCTTCGAAGCCACCCCTGAAGATGTGGGTGGTTAAGAAAATTTAACTCTCTTTTGCAGGGAAAGGTCTCCGCCGGAAATCAAAGGCGTCTGAAGCTATTGTTGGGGACCTAAAACATCTTGTGGGGCGCAAGATAAAATGCCCAAATGGTCTTATTATGTATTTCGTTCCTGAGTCGCTTGCTATTCATCCTATCAGTCCTAACCTCGACCTAAGCTTTCATAATCCACTTGCTCTTCAAATGTTAATGCTTCACAATGCTCTTCGTGAAGCCTATCCCCCTAACTGCACTGTAGGGTATGACACCAGCTGCTTCAAAATGGATTATTGATAGTGGATGCACTAACCACATGACTGGCGAATGAAGTCTTCTCATGGACTCAACCTTACGTCCATCTGACAAGAGTCACATCACATTTGCTGACACTGGTAAAAGCAAGGTATTGGGTCTAGTTAGAGTTGCAATCTCAAAGGATCATCACATGGATAAAGTGATGCTTGTTCAACCCCTTGGTTTCAACTTAATGTCTGTCTCAATGCTTTGTGACTTGAACATGATTGTGATATTTGGAAAATATCGTTGCCTTGTTCTTATGGAATCTGACAAGTCTCTAGTCTTTGAAGGGTATCACAAAGATGATTTGTACATGGTAGATTTCTCAGTAGGACCACAGCTTGCCGTATGTGTTCTTGCAAAAGCTTCAGAGTGTTGGCTCTAGCATCGGAGGCTAGGGCATGCTGGGATGAGGAACTTGCATACTCTCGCAAAGAAGAAGCACGTCATAGGCATCGAGGGCGTCAAGTTCAAGAATGATCACTTATGTGGTGCCTGTGAAGCTGGAAAGATGATGAGGGCCAAGCATCCCTCCAAGACAATCATGAAAACCACTCAACCCTTTGAACTACTACATATGGACCTATTAGGACCTACTCACTACTCTACTCTAACTACTACTGCTTATCTCTATGGCTTCATCATTGTTGATGATTATTCAAGATATACATGGGTACACATAATCCTCTACAAGACTGAAGTGCAGGATGTCTTTAGACGCTTCACCAACCGAGCCATGAACAACTATGGCATCAACATCAAGCACATCATAAGTGACAATTGCACAGAATTCAAGAACACCAGCCTCGACACTTATCTTGATACCTTGGGCATCACTCATGAGTTCCCAGCTCCATACACGCCGCAGTAGAATGGCATCATGGAACGCAAGAACAGAACACTCATTGAGATGGCAAGGACGATGCTTGATGAATACAAGACTCCAAGAAAGTTCTGGCCTGAAGCTATTGATACTGCATGCCATGCCATCAACCGTGTTTATCTTCACAAGCTTCTGAAGAAGACATCCTATGAACTCCTTACTGGTAAGAAGCCAAATGTCAGTTACTTCAGAGTATTTGGTGCTAGGTGCTGGATCAAGGATCCACATCACACTTCAAAATTTTCACCAAAAGCACATGAAGGTTTTATGCTTGGTTACGGAAAGGATTCACACTCCTACAAAGTCTTCAACCTCTTTCACTATAAAGTGGTTGAAACTGTGGATGTGCGGTTCGATGAGACTAACGGCTTGCAAAGAGAGCACCTGCCAAATGTGCTAGATGAAATTCCACCTAGTGAATCCATCAAGCTTATGGGAACTGGAGAAATCATACCGTCTGAAGCTCAGGCTGAAGAGGAACTTATCATTTCTGCACCTAATCAACCTGAAGACAATGCTCAACCTGAACACAATCCTCCTAATGATGATAATGATCAGCAAGGGCAAAATCTTCGTTCAGTTCATCCTCATGTTGCAAATGAAGTATAGATTGAGAAGATAATTGATAGCATCAATGCACCTGGTCCACTCACTCGTTCAAGGGCAACATAGCTAGCAAATTTCTGTGGGCACTTTGCATTTGTCTCAATATCTGAACCCAACAAAGTTGCAGAAGCCTTCATGGAACTTGAATGGATTCAAGCTATGCAAGAAGAGCTTCAACAGTTCGAGCTGAACAATGTGTGGGAACTGGTCAAACATCCCGATCCTCGTAAACACAATATCATAGGCACTAAATGGATATATCGCAACAAGCACGATGAGCATGGTCAGGTTGTCAGAAACAAGGGTCGTCTCGTTGCTCAAGGATACACTCAAGTTGAAGGGATTGACTTCGATGAAACATTTGCTCTCGTGGCTAGGCTTGAAGCCATTCGCATACTGCGAGCCTACGCAAATCATCATAACATCCTTCTGTATCAAATGGATGTGAAGAGTGCCTTTCTCAACGGCAAGATTGAAGAAGAAGTGTATGTTGCACAACCGCCTGGCTTTGAAGATCCAAAACACCCTGATATGGTATACAAGCTCAATAAGGCACTGTATGGCCTCAAACAAGCCCCTCGTGCTTGGTATGACACACTCAAAGACTTCCTAAAGAGCAAAGGATTCAAACCTGGTTCCCTGGATCCCACACTCTTCACGAAGACATATGATGGTGAACTGTTTGTGTGCCAAATATATGTGTAGGACATTATCTTCGGCTGCACTAATCAAAAATACGGTGATGAGTTTGGACACATGATGCAAGAGCAATATCAGATGTCCATGATGGGTGAGCTGAAGTTCTTCCTTGGTCTTCAAATACGGCAGCAAAGCAACGGCATCTTCATATCTCAAGAGAAATACCTCAACGACTGCCTGAAGAAGTTTGGAATGCAAGACTGCAAAGGTTACACGACGCCAATGCCAACCAAAAGTCATCTGGGTCCTGACGTCAATGGTAAAGAGTTCGATCAAAAGGTATACCGCTCCATGATTGGTTCTTTACTTTATTTATGTGCATCTAGGCCAGATATCATGCTTAGTGTTTGCATGTGTGCCCGATTCCAAGCGGCACCAAAGGAATCGCCTCACTTAGCTGTGAAGCGAATCCTTTGATATTTGGCTTACACCCCAACACTAGGATTATGGTATCCAAAGGGCTCAGGGTTTGATCTATTTGGATTCTCAGATGTTGATTATGCAGGTGACAAGGTGGCACTACTAGGGAAAAGCCTATACACAGAATTTTACTAGTAGCGCTGTACAAAATCAAGCGCCGCTGCTACTTAGTAGCAGCGCGCGTAAATAAACCGTGCTACTGCTATGACTTTAGCAGTAGCGCGTACTAGCGAAAAGCGTTGCTGCTACATTTGAACTGGGCGCACATGGCTAGCCCAACCTAGCAGTAGCGCGTATAGTGGCCCAGCGCTACTACTAATCTCCTTAGCCGCAGCGCGCTTACGTGTAAAGTGCTGCTGCTAACAGAAATAAAATAAAGTGAAAAACAAGTAGAAAAGTAAATGAAAATGAAAGAAATAGAAAAAGGAGAAAGGGAAAAAATAAAATGTAAAGAAAAATAAAAGAAAAAAGGGAAAGAAGGAGAAAGGAATAGTAGTAGCGGGTTCTGCAGAAAATCGCTATAGCTGCAGCGTGTATTACAGAACGCGTTGTAGCTAACGTAGTAGTAGCGCCCTTTCTGGAATGCGCTACTGGTACTTTTGACTTAACCATGTGGTTCGTCCTTCCCCACGGCCACTTCATCCCCCAAATCAACTCCACTCTCGCCGCCGCCGTCGCCCCTCGGCCGCCGCACGCTCTCCCCACGCCGCCCCGACCCCAGATTCAACGCAGGCCCCGCCCCGACCTCAACACCGCCCGGGATGCCGCCCCCGACCCCGACCTCAACGCCGCCCCGAAGCCCCGACCACGACCTCGACACCGCCTGCCGCTCCCTCGTCGCAGGTACCCGAGGTGAGCATGCCTGCTCCTCCCTCTCCCCTACATCTTCCTAGGGTTTCTACCTCCATCAAATTAGTTAGGGTGGAAACGAATCGGATGCGGATGCGGCTCAAATGAGTTAGGGTTCATGTAATGGTGGAAACGAATCAAATTTCATAAAACGAGTAAAATTTGACCACTTATTTCACTTTATAGTTGGATAATTGGAATATCCGCTACCACTTTCCACTCCTATAGGTTCATCAAATTAGATGGTAATTAGGGCAGTAGTTCTTAGGTACTAATTAGTTAGTAAGAACTAGGTACTAATTAGGTACTAGAATATTTTTATTTATAGTAAGTTTATTTTTAGTAAGAACTAGTTGAATTAATAGAACTAGTTAGTAAGAATTTGTTGCTATTTTTTAGTTAAAGAAATTTTCCCGCATCGACGTGGACGATGCCTATCCCGCATCCTCGTCGTCGAGTCGGCGGAGGATGACACCTGCTTGACCAGATGGGCTAAGTCCAGGACTGGGCTCCGCCGGGGTGGTACTGGGAGGCGCTACCTACTGGGGGGCGCAGGTTGGTGAGGAGCCAGCCTGTCGTTGACCCGAACCTTCTTTGGTGGCGGTCGCGTGGGCCAGTGACGGTCCAGAGGCTCGAGGACTTCGCGGAGGTGGTGCGTCACCGTGTCAGTGAGGAGGACGCGCACGTCCGTCGCTACTTGTTTGCGTTGGAGCACAAGTTCTCCAATACCTGGCAGGTTCTCCAGGGATCTCATTGGAGCTATGATCCCGTGATGGTTCCTTCTCTGTGGGTGTCCACTGCCCGCGCCGATACCCGTCGTGTGCTAGGGTTTTAGTTGTACTAGTGATGTTATATGTATGACACTATTCGGGATGTATTAGTGATAATATTCGACGATGTACGGACGCATGAGATGATTTACTTTTGCTTATTGAATGCATGCTAATTTGAGTCTTATAAGATATTTTGAAATGTATATCTTGTGTTGCTCAATATCCAAGTGGCCGGTCATGTTTGCAGGTTACACCTCCGAGTGGCCTATGTTTTGCCGGAGTGTTGATTCATTTCCGTTCCGGCAAATTTCAGGCGCTCGATATATCCTATTTTAGCAAAGGTCATGCCGGATTTTTCCGTGAATTTTGGCATGACTTTTGCCAGAATATGTAGGAAATATCGAGTGCCCCGGATTTGTGTGTTGAGTATCCTGGTAGTTGTCTTCTATCGATTTTCAATTAATGTTTTAACTATGAACATAGGAAATGTCTGACGACAAAATTTCGGTATTTGCAAATACTGCGAAGACGAGCGCGGCCTGTGCGATGGAATCTTCCTAGATGATGATAGGCGCTTCAGCATCAAACTGTACGAGAACTTTGAAGTGGATACAGTAAGTCACAACGACAAGTCTTTTTCGTAATTAAGCATGACATCTGCTTCATTTGTTTCAACTTATATTTTTTTACTATTCTACTAGCGTATCCCCTGCCATGCAAGAGTTTTTGTATTGGATGAGATAGGTTTCAGTCATACTATGGAGGTAAAGAAAGTTTATTTGAAGACCGAGCATGGTTATATTTTCCACGCAAAATTATACAATTCAGACGACTACACCTATTTTGGATGCAAAACATGGCGAGCACTATGCAAGACTTATGCATTTCAGCCTGATATGGTTATCACCTTTGATATTCGTCCGGAAGATGATATTGAAGGTAATACCGACATCTGGGTCGATGTGCAGACGCCTCCAGTTACACCAAAATGTAAGTTTCTCAACCATATTTATGTCTTTGATATTGTTTATTCAAAAATAGTTGACAACTAATTTGTATTGTTAGCTTATTTCGGTGCAAGCAAACATGTCCAGCGCTTGGTAGACAGGACCTACTACTGTCCCGGGGCTGAACTAAACTACGAGGAGCTAAGTCATTATGTTTCATGGCTTGAGGATCTTGATACCGTCAAGACAAATTTTCTTCCTGGACTTAGAAATCTTAGTACTGAAAACGTGCGACCAATAGTGTTCGTCATGAACTACGGTCACATCTATTTAGGAAGGATGGTAAGATTTTTACTATTTGTCCTCAGTGCATCTTTTCCATACATTATTTGTGAAGCTAAACTTCATTGCTAAGTATGTGACCATACGATGTTCTTCAACAGGGACTCCCGATGAATGTTGTGCCTTATGGGATCGAGACTAAAGGTACCATGAGTATTATTAGCTTACGGCCAAGATATCCTACATGTTACTTTAGTGCATCCAAGATCAGCGATGAATGCTTAATAGTGCAAGACTGGACCAGATATGTGATGGGGGAGCGCAGACAAGTACTAGGGGGCAGCAAACAGATGTGCTACCCAAAATTAGGAGACAGGTTCATCTGCATGCTCCAACTTGATCAAGGAGGAGAGCTACACATGTCTTCTCATATATTAGCGTTCTGCCCTCTAAAGCATTCACTTATAGCTATGTCTTCTCGTTTGAATATTTTGAACTAAGTGAATGTGATCGGACCCTAACCTCTATATGCTCCCCTCTCAAATCTATCTATCCAAATCATATGCATTCTATTGAAACTGTCGAATGTCTTCTCTACGTCCTTGTGAGTAGAAGATACAGAGACGAACATTAAATATATTTTAAATGCTCAATCCTTTTTGCCTGAAACCTGGATAAGCGGGAACGACCACCCGAAAATCCAGGCATGCGTGGGAACATGGAACAAATTCCAATGTCTTGCATGCTCGCAATGTGTCCCTCAGATGTGAACAGCCAGGGGCACCTGCGTAATAACGTTGTGCCGTCACTGTCCTTATAAATACACGCCACACCCCAGACATTATCTCTTCTTCCACTTCTCCTTCTCGCACAAACCCTAGCGCCACCGCTAGCGCTCGATGACACCGGCGACGAAGCGCTTAGCTACTGTGACCTCACCGACGCTGTCGTCATGCTGGCCGCGGACATCGTCTTCTCCACCATCGCCGTAGGTGTCTTCCATCGCCAAGTTAGGGCACGGAAGATCGAACTACTCGGCCTCATCTTCTACTCCATCTAGTAGTTCTTCGTGTGGTAAATAAAACCTCTTTGTACAGTCCTTTTGATCCGATAGATTCATCCTTTTCAACCACAAGTGGTTTCTGTCCCTACAAATTTGGATCTATCCTGTTCTGCATCTCATAACATGCCTAGTATATTCACTTATGCTTCACAAAGTAGTTAGATTCGTCACTTGTACTTATTCTTGGATTCATACAAATCTGGAACCAACTCTCATCATATGAGTAAATGTCTTCGCGCTATCAGGTCAATGTCTTCTAAACTGATTTATCTTCAAAATCTTCTGAGAATGCATATGACCTCTTCCCCTTCCCTCGCATCTATAATGCTGTCACAGGTACATGTCCGTGGGAGAATCCCTTGGTTCTCATAGTCTGCATTCATTTGTAGAGTTCTTACAGTGTCACGTCAATTCTCCAGAAGCCAGTTCCTGTCTGACCAGCAGAAGGAAGCCTTTGCAAGTTCTGAAGCCATTCAGTCTGAACTTCGTGGCAACAGAGAAATCATTCAGGAAGGGCGGCAGACAGCACCGTGGGAACACAGCTAAGGACCTGCCACCAGATGTCTATGAGCTATACAAGTCAGATCCTGAAGAGACCTATGGGGAATGCAAGAACCGAATCCAATGGATTCAAAGACATTGGGCAGATGAATGGTTCAAGTACAAATTTGTCACTGACGAATATGCTGAAAAGAATGCCATCAAGGGACCCTGGGGAGATATTATATACAAAGGTCTTCAGCCCAAGTCGAAGTCCGAAGCCATTGCTCAAGGCTTCTACCCTTGCATGGTCCGTGGACCTCATCCTGCTAATGCCGACCCATCCTCTCTGTTATGGTGTAGTGAAGACAATCCCTTTAAGCGCAACTTCCAGTTTGCCAAAGAGTCTGCAAAGAAGAACAAGAAGGACCTTGGTCTAGACTTCAACCTGGGTCCATCTGCTCCTCGTGCCAATGGCACCCGTGATGCCGAACCCAATATCATCAGGCCTTTCTACAACCTTGACGGTATCATCTCACACATTGCTGTTCAGGGGGCAGTTGTGGAGCACTCTGCAGATGACGTTGATTCTGATGAAGCGCCTGCTCCTCCCAAGCCACAGAAGCAGAAGAAACCAAAGGCCTCAAAGCCCTCCTCTGCACCAAAAGCTTCGCGTGCGAAGCCTCTGGCCACTGCACCTCCTGAAGCCAGTGTGCAGTCTGAAGATATCTCTCGCATCTCCAAGACTGAGAAGAAGAAGAAGAAGAAGCCCATCCAAATTTCTCGTCAAGCACTAACCCCAGCTGCCGTTCTGAGGAATGAGAATGAAGCCATTGATCTGTCAAGTGACGATGATCTTGGTGGTAATGCTCTTGAGCTGCTGATAAACAGCAAGGAAGAGGCGGAGATCTTCAATGATCTACCCCTGTTTGATGTGGATATCTTAAATAACTTCATTGATGAATGGTTTGAAAACCCTAGCATCAACCTCGATGACCTTGAGCTTTCAATTGGCATCAGTGTCTCTTTCCATAGTGCCATTGCTTCTGAGCTGGCTCTAGCTCAAAAGATTATTGAATTGAAGAACAAAATTGATTATGAGAAGGCTCAGTTCAAGAAGAATGTGGCCAATCTCAGTGTGACTGATGTTCAAAGCTTCAAGCAGATGCTGCATGAGCTCAAAGAGAAGTTCCACCAGAAATGCCAGGAAGCAAAGGGTTCAAGAGAGAGAATGAAGTACTTTGCCGAGAAAGTGTTCAAGCTCACAATGAAGCAGAAAAGCGCAAGGCTCTGGGGCGACCTGGCATCGACCCCAGAATGGATGCTAAGAAGAACAAGAAGCCTGCTGTGGCCCAAGCTGAAGCATCAAGGCAGGAAGATCCTCACATTGTCTTCCCTGCCAGTATGATAGGCTCGTAGCCTAAGGTCCCCATAACTGCTTCAGAACTCAAGAAAACAAGGGCAGCTGAAGCCGAAGCCCGTAAGCGCAAGACCAAGAACACAACTGACGACGCTCCACCAACCAAGAAAAGAAAAACCAAGAAGAAAGATTGGGCTGCTCCCACATAGCCCCTTCTCGTCGAGCCAATCTCAGTTTGTCATCCTGCGTCTGAACACCATGAGCGCCAGTTGATAGTTCATGAGCCTGCTACCACAAAGGCCCCTGAAGCTGAAGAAGATCCAGCTGTTAACCCCACCGCAGCTGAAGACATTGGTCCCCATGACAATGTTGAAGATGATGAAGTCCTTCCTCAGATCGAGCACAACATGGTATCATCGCCTGTTCTGACAAACAGCGAACTCATCTGCATTGGTCGTCCTTTGACGCCAATTGCTCAGGATGATTCATGGGCTGATCACCCTCAAGACTCCCCCCATCAAGAATCACCAAGTACTCCCCCACCTCAAGCCACCACTCCGGTGCTTGAAGATGATGACTTTGTGGCCCAGCCGACTCCCCCTCCAAAGGCGTCGCCCGCACTCCGCAGGCTTCGCAAAGGACCAAGGCCATGATATGTCTCCAACATATCTATAATTTATGAAGTATTCATGCTATTATATTATCTGTTTTGGATGTTTATGGGCTTTATTAGACACTTTTATATTATTTTTGGGACTAACCTATTAACCCAGAGCCTAGTGCCAGTTTCTGTTTTTTCCTTGTTTTAGAGTATCGCAGAAAAGGAAAATCAAACGAAGTCCAATTGACCTGAAACTTCACGGAACTTATTTTTGGACCAGAAGAAGCCCACGGAGTACCGGAGATGGACTAGGAGAGTTGCGGGCTGCCCACGAGGGTGGGGGCGCGCCCCCCTGCCTCGTGGACAGCCCGGAGATCCACCGACGTACTTCTTCCTCCTATATATATCCATGTACCCTTAAAACTTCGGGGAGCAGAATAGATTGGGAGTTCCGCCGCCAGAAGCCTCCGTAGCCACCGAAAACCAATCTAGACCCGTTCCGGCACCCTGCCGGAGGGGGGATCCCTCTCCGGTGTCCATCTTCATCATCCCGATGCTCTCCATGACGAGGAGGGAGTAGTTCTCCCTCGGGGTCGAGGGTATGTACCAGTAGCTATCACTACAAAAAATACACTTCCGTGATGATACGTGTTTGTCACAGTAGGTCGCTTTTTTGTCATGCATGTACATCCATGACAAATTTATGACAGAATCAAGATAGTCATACATGTGTTGTCGTAGAAGTGTTCCATGACATTACCAAAATTATCATCACGGAAGTGTCCACTTCCATGACGATAAATCACGCGTCACAGAAGTGCTTTCGTCAAGGGTGACCGACACGTGGCATCCACCGTAACGGAACACCGTTAAGCTATCGGGTCGGGTTTTGGATCCGATAACCCGTTAACAGCCCCGACCAATGGGAAATTTCCACGTGTAAAATTCTTATTGGCTGGACGAAACACGTGTCAACTCGTCACTGGATCAGATAGGCGCCTATGATACGTCGACACATGGAACGGCCCAACAGAGGCCCATTCCTGTGAAAAGGCCGGCCCATTTGACTTGGTCAAAAGGTGGCGGGCCGGCCCATGGAAAGCCTATTAATGGCCTTTCGCATATAGCCCATTTACAGCCCACTAACCCAAGGCCCGTTACGCCCTATCCGAATTAGGCCCAGTAGCATCATCTGGGCCATCCAATATGTTTCCATCCCATTTTCACTTCTGGCCCATGTATGGCCCATGACGTCTTTCGGCCCATATGAGGCCCTATGTAACTCTTGGCCTATTAACGGCCCGTGGTGAAACTGGTCCGTAATGAACAGTGTATCACTTTACACCCATTAACGGCCCGTGGTGAAACTTGCCCATAATGAACAGTGTATTACTTTATACCCATTAACGGCTCGTTATTCCGTTGGGCCGTTTCCAGCCCATGTTATCCTTCGGCCTTCTCAGAGCCCATTTATTCTTGGGCTCATTTCCAGCATTCATTTACTTACGGCCCGTTACTGTCATTTTCTGCTTGTGGGCCAAATTCAGCCCGTGGTTACAGTCGGCCCGTTTGTGGTCCGTTAATACATTGGGCCATTTTCATAGCGTTATCAAATACGGCCTATTAACGATGGCCCGTTATGGTCGGCCCATGAACGGACGATTCCAACTCTAGCCCGTTTATGGCCATAATGCGGCCTGTTATTGGCCCATGTTTGGCCAATCGATCATACGGCCCGTATAAGGCCCATTGACGATACGGCCCGTAGAAGGCCCATTGTTTCTACGGCCCGTAGAAGGCCTACTGTTTCTACGGCCTGTAGAAGGCCCACTGTTTCTAAGGCCCGTAGGAGGCCCACTGTCACTACAGTAAATATTAGCCCATGGTTATTGTGGCCTAGTTTTAAAAAAATAGGTTATTGCAGCCACTAGTTAACCGCGGAAAAAGAACTGCAATGACTACAAGCAAACAAATAAACAAGACAACAAGGAAATAAATAAGCAAGCAACTAACGCTAGGCTATCACGGCTATTACACATATTACATCCACTGGGCATCAAAGTTCGCCACGAGTGCAAATATAGGGAACAAAGTAGCATATCATATACACTGGCCGTCAAAATTGGCCACCAGTGCAAATAAACGCGGCAGCAAAACAAGAGCATAACTGAAACAACTTCAGAAGAGCTCAAGAAACGTTATCCTGGGTATCCACCATGCTGGCAATAAGCTTAGCAAGCTGATTAGCTTTGTTTTGTTTGGCGCTAAAATCCTCCAACGCTTGCTGTTGCACCAGAAAATATGCATCTGAATGCTCCAGGGTTTCCACAGCCTTCCGCTTCTTGTCGCAGCACAGCTGATCGATGTCTTTCAGCTTGTAGTTGAGACTCAAGAAACCGAACTGATTCAGACAGTGAGTTTGAATAGCTTGTGCAAGTGGTAGTGGCCAGTAACTCCAACACTAAACCAAGACAGGATGTGTCACTATCCTGAACCTTATCTGCATTACTTCCTTTACCGTTCCTTAATAAGGCACTCTTCCCCAATATTCTGTCAGCATTCTAAAAGAAGAAACAAGCAGACAGATAACAAGTTTAGCATGTACTAGTATATGAAACTCATTTCGGTGAACCAGTTCATTAGTAAGGTGGACAGGATTAAACTACCAAGTCTTCTATTGCCAAGTACTAGTACATAATAAAAGCATCAAACAAACATATATCTACGTCCTATGGTAGCAATGGAATCTTAAATTAGAACAGTTGTTCTTCAGGTTTAGGCACTTGTTCTACATGAACAGAGTACAGTAAGACGCAAGAATATAATACTTAAAAATAGAAAATGAGCTCATAGACCTTACCACATTCTTGGTTCAGGACCAGTACAGAACAAGGCGTTCCCAGTCATCGTCCAGTAAATGTGTCTCAGGAGAACGTAAGGGAATTTGATGAGTTTCTTTGCTGGTGAAGTACGTTTTCTTTAGGTAATTCTGATACTACCACCAAGCATTCTTGAAGATAGCAGAGGTATTAGCACAGGTTACCTCATCCTGAGTTTCCAAATCGGTCCTTCTCTATAGAGAGAAATGGGAAAATTTGCTGTATTATAACCATCATGGAGGTAGGATGTATAGGACGAAGCAAAGTAATTGCCATGAATAACATTACTTACACATAACTGCTGGACAAACACCTGCAACTGGCATTTTCCTTCATCTTCAGTATAATATTTCCAAGATGGGAAGATACGCACATACGATTTAACAACATCAAATGCGATAGATGCTAAACTACGACTAGCTGGTTGTGCTTCCTCCACATGAATAGGCGTACTAACTGGTGGAGTTGGGGTTCGCCGTGATAGTACTGGCCCTTTGGGCACTGGAGCTGCCTTACTAACTGCTCTTGTTTGGGAGCTCTGTGGTGGAGATGGTGCTGTGTCAACAGGAACTGGGTTACTATCGGCTGGGGTTGGGGTTAGATTGGGTGAAGCTGGTTCTCTGTCCATCGTAGTAGGGGTACAATCTGCGAGAGTTTGGGTTGTGTGTGGCAGGGCTGGTTCTTGTGCATGTACAACTGGGGTGCTATCTCCACCAAGAGGTAGCACTGTTTTATTTGAAGACTGTGTTTTTAGTCCGCTAGATACTGGCATCACCCGCTCCAATTCAAATGGCTGATAAACAGGAAACATAGTTGAATGTACAGACATTGTATGAGAGATAGATGCAATAGATACTGTGGAAAAAAGAGGGCATGAAATAGTTGACATGTATATTGTTTAACTAAAACGGATAGCATGACATAATTTCACATATATGATGTCTATCTAAACTGGATAGCATAGCATAACATAATTCAAAGATATGATGAATAACTAAACAGGATCGCATGACATAATTCACCTACATGTTATCTAAGTAATCAGGATCACATCATTTAATTCACATATGTGATTTATATGCTAAACAGAGGGCATTCGATATGATGTCTGAACTAAGAACATGGTGTTGAATATTGTGTATATGATGTCTAAACTATGCAATGCAAGACACCGTATGCATGATATGAGCAGTATAACCGTGCCAAGTTAGAGCATACACCTCAGTGGGGGAATAGGACTGGTCATCTGTCTCTGAATCCATCTCTAAGGAGCTATCGGGACCCAACAAGAGATCTGCTTTGACAGGTAGCACTATCTGCTCTGAAGGCCTTGTTTTCACTCCAGATTTTTCCATCTCCCACCCAAATGGCTGATTCACAGGAAGAGTAGTTTAATGTACAAACATTGTCGACAAATGGAAATGTAATGAAGAAAAGGATGGGCAAGATATCATTCAAATATATGATGCCTGGTTAAACAGGATGGCATTGCACATTTCACATATATTATGGCTGGCTAAAAGACATGAGACTGCATAATTCCCATATATGATATAGAAACTAAATAGATGGCATTACAGAACATGTCTAAACTAAGCAGATGACATATATGATGTCAAAAGTAGGCACTGCAAGGCAACATATGCATGATATGACTAACATCATCATGCCAAGGTAGAGCAAACACCTTGGGGGGTAAACAAGAGTGGTCAGCGGCATTCGAATCTGCCTCAGAACAGATATCTTCCTCTGGATTACAATCTGGAGAGGGGTGGGGAGGGTTTGCCATTGAACCCACCATGGAGCAATGTCTGCATGACATTGTATTGCCGCGCAAAACTCTTCTCTTTTTCTCTACATGTTCAGCATGACTTTGTACAATATCTGACATGCATACGAAAAAAATATGGTGAGATTATGTAAGGAGAGCATGCAGAAATTTAGAGTGATGGTAACAACCAGTGGATCTATGTTTTTCTGTTGAACCAAAATAGCCCTAATGGATCGACGTGAATGTATAGTAATAAGTGATGCAACAAGTGTACAACCTCTTTGCCGTAGCCGTGTCGACCTCAGCATCATTGGGTTGGTCGCTGAAGCAGTTGAGGCAGAGGTGGCTGTCAGAGGTGTGGAGGAATATCTGAGGAATCTGTAGACGGCGTCCAGGGCACCGCTCTATTGTGATGGATCGTTCTATCGTTGGAGCAGCTCCGGTGAGCCGTAAGACGTCAAGGCTGAAGCAGCACAAGACAGACATCGTCAATCTCAAGTGGGATTCTAATAGCATCTCCAATAGATGATGTAAAATGGATGTAAAATTAACATCACCAAAAACCACCTGACTACAACAGATCAGGTAAAAAATGTTAACTCTGAACTTAATTGTCGAAACTGAAATTTACTGTGGAATCTGAATGCTACTATCGAAACTGAATGCAATGGTAGCAGAGAGGCACTTGACAGGTAGTTTAGGGAGGGCATGCAGTTCATCTTCAACCCGCACCCCCTTGAGCCGCCAGCCCCAGCGCCGCCTCGCCGCCCCGAAACAACTCGCCACCGCCGCACCGGCCAGCCCTCTAGCCCCCCCGCCCCCCACCCTGAACCCTAAGATAGATAGTGGGGTACCTCTCCGGCGAGCCCCCGTCCCCGCTGCGGGTGGTTCTTCCTTAACTCCGGCGAGCCCCCCAACCCTTGAAAATTGACGGACCCAAAAGTTGATTCAGTCGATTGAAGTGTGGCTTAATCGGAGCAGAGCAGCAGCACGAGCAAGGGGGAGAGCAGCAACAGCGGCTGGGCGAGCGAGCGGTCGAGCGAGACCCGGAGCAGCAGCAGCTGATTCGGCTGATATGGCCGCCGCCGCCGAAGGGGCCTTGCACTGGGGGAGAGCCGAGGCGTGGAGATGTCGCCCGCGGCACCGGCTTCAAGGTAGCCGCTCCATGGGGGTGCGGGATGGAGCACCGTCAGCGTCGGGAGGTCGAGGTAAGGAGAAGGTGCAATGCGATGAGTGTACAACCTCTTTGGTGGCGCCGAGTAGGCCTCGGCTTTGTCCGAAGAGTCGATGAGGATGCCGCAGTTCCGGTGGAGCAGGTTAAGGCGGCGCTGTGGGGATGGAGCAGCCACGATAGACAAGGCGATCGTCGGAGCAGCTCCTTGGAGGTGGAGGACGGGGCGGCTGAACCGGCGGGACGGCGAGATGGACGACGGATCCTCATCCGGGGAGGTGGACGAGGGACGTCGAGCTGTTGTGGTGGACGACGTCGTCGGGGAAGAGGCTCCGGCTGGGCAGCGGTGACATGGCGGACGGAGGAGGGTGGGGTTTCGCGGCTGGAGTGGAGAGGTTATGGCGGCCTGGGATTTTGAATGGCGAAAAGGGGGCGATGGGAGGGGGTGAAGCATGACTTAGGAACGCGCTTGTCCAAAATGTAGGGTGTGTTACAAAAGTACCCCCCACCGATTTGAACTAGCGGCCCTTTGGCCTCAGGGTTAGAAGGGGGATTTCGCGTGTCGGGATTTGGTAGCTGGAGGGAGTTTTCGCGCGCGTTGTAATTTCGGGATAGCAAGGCGCGGGTTGTGAAGGCGCCAGTTTTGGGAGCACGATATCTGAATTTTCGGGATATAACAAGACGCGGGTTGAATTTTAGGGACAAGCCTAACGTGTAGTAATATTGTACTTGTACATACCAAATCAATTCGCACTTCCCTCAACCAAAAAGAAAACGAAAAAATAAAACTATTCACACCACACAAGGAGAGAGTCTTGCCCCGTTTTACTATACAAATGCTATTCAAAGCTACTCCCTCCTTCCATCTATATAGGGCCTAATGCGTTTTTTGATGCTAACTTTGACCAAATATTAGAGCAATGATATATGACATGCAACTTACACAAAGCACACCGTTAAATTCGTCTGTGAAAGGTTCTTTCAATGATATAATTTTCACATTGTGCATGTCATGTGCTATTAATCTTGTCAATAGTCAAAGGCGGTCTTAAAAATCTCATTACGCCCTATATAGATGGAAGGAGGGAGTATGAATCCATGTTATGTCCGATTAAATTTTTTCGCTTGCTGTATAATGCATGTAACCTACTCATACCAACATTTTAGTGCATTCCAAATGTCTATACTACCGCTACAATTCGAACTAAATTTGAATTTGTTTCTATATTTCAACAAGAATCTACAATCATGATTGTTGCCAACTTCAACCATCATAGTTTCCTTGCTATCTGCCAGATATAAATCAGACGGCCTATAATGCAGGATGGCAGGCACACCATCATCAACAACTCCGTTTTTTATAAGAGTAGAGATAAAATATATTAAATGTAGTATACCATGTTCATAACCACACCATGTGTATCACCGTTATATATATTCACACATCCGTCGGTTTGAAACACTATGATAAATTCTTCAAATATCCGAATTCGCTTTTTATAATGAAGTATATATGATCTCTATTCGTCTTTTACACCCACACAACCCTCTTATCTTTGTAGCTAGCGCTAACTTTCTCTTGCGCATGCACACGCCCGCATCCCTCTCACCCTCCCTCAGCATTCTCTAGCTCCATCGTGCAAATTCGTCTTTTCACTTTAGATCGTTTACCCACGGTGTGTGTAGGCCCCCCAGCTCCTTCTTTACGGCACACATCGATCGATATGACTCTCTAGCCAGGTGTGCCTAGCACAAACACAAGCTTCCCCTCTTCTCTTGTCACCGTCCATGCCTCACTCCCACCACTCTTTTCATCGTTCTCGTACTCGCACACTCCTCCCCCTCGATATAGTATGCCTCTCATACCACCCCCTACATGCATCCCTCTCTCTCTATCTATCCTTCTCCTCGAGCCTCATTTGCTTCTAACACACACATGCATGTATACCGATCGATCTCCCAACATATACCTAGATCG